>NC_054384.1:69666316-69673816 GCF_017654675.1 Xenopus laevis
AATATGGGCTGTGCTACAAGTGGATTAAAATTAAATATCCTACTTTCTTTGTAAAAACTTTTATTGTTCTTTTAATTTAATCGTTAATTTTCAATTTGAAAAAGGTAAAAGATAATTTTACCGAACTAGTGTTAATACGTTCTCCAAGCCAGCTCTATTAGCCTGCAAATTCTAATAATCAGTTTTTTGCAGTAAGATATATTTCAGATCTCAAAATGAATTTGTCAGCAAAAAGGAAGGCTGTAACATGAAAAATGTTGTGACTCTCCAACCGCATTAATGTTGTTCAAACAACATGAACATTACTAAATATTACATTAAATTATCACAGTCAAAGTAAGGGTTAACGAGTTGTATTTGTGGCACCTAAAAATGGACCAATCAAATTTCTGACTTATCCACACTAAACATAAATGTTTATATAGGTAGTCATGATTTAATTTTATTTATTTCTTCTGTGCTTATCCCATTAGAAGGGTTGGGTGCGCCACACAGAGTTTATTCACGCGTACCACTTTTTTGAGCTGGACACTGTGATCTTTGGAAACGTTTCAGCTCCATTCCAGTAATATCTTTTGTTGATCATATTAGCGTAATATAGCAAACAAAAAGTATGAGAATAGTTCAACGATTATATCAGAGCACTTACTGGATTTCCATAAAGACAAACAAGTGCAAATAAATTTAAAGTAGCACAGCCGTACATTATCAAGACACTGTTACTAGACTTTCTTTTTTTCTAAAAAATGTGATCCTAAAGTCTAGTAGGCGACAAAAAACTGCTAGGCAAAACAAAAAAGTATCTCATTGCAGTGAAAGCACACAAACCCCTGTCTAATCACTTTTATCAACTACTATATACTCTGTGTGCATTAATCAAATACTCCATGAGACTCAATGTGACACAAGGAAATTTTTTATAATAAGACAATCAAATCTCTTACCAGGGGATATCGTATAGTCCCAAATTTGAGAACCATAAAAATGGACACCGGGTGGGATTCACCTGCTCACCAACAACACCAGCAAGAGTTGTCCTTAGATAACATGATATTTGGGGTATCTCGTGTTCCTCCTGGATAACATGGAAAGAGTCCCCTGATGCTGCTCGTCGCATCAGTAGTGCAGGTATCAAATATCTGGAAGCCAAAAGTAATGTTGGGATAGGAGTCAGGATCCCATTATCTCTCTTCATTCAGCGAATATTAGCGATGCATCAATGGAACGTTCCAAATTGGAAACCTTGAATTGAGAAAACTCATAAGAAAGGTAGATGCTTGGCCCTGGAGCTCGTTATAACATTGACATTCTTATTTGCAGTACTTCATAACATATATTTAATATGTGTCCTTTCTTGTGTATGTATTTTTTCTATGCCGCAACACCTGTAATGTCATACACCCTTTGACAAAACATATTAAAGTGGTAAAGAGTTTTGTCCTCTATTAAATAAGCCAGAGTCCCACTCATTGTCAAAGAAGAGTGTCACAAATAGATCAGAATTCTGGCCTATTTGATTGATATATCAACCGATATTATTGGGTCAAGATACTCAGAGGGAGCAATGAGTGGGGCCATAATAGGCGCCATATTAGCTACAGGACTTTGATCTAGTATGGGCTTAAATTCAGATCTTAAAATCTTCCTGGTATAGAACCACAATCTCTTAAGTTGATGTAACACTCTAGAGGAATCCAATAATCTTTGTGCGCAAAGTGAATCATCACTACTAAATACTAAGTGGGGGGGCGCAAGTAAATATACAGCAGGACTTCAAGTTAGGGAATTGTCTCAGGCTTAGATCTTCATTACGGATTAATAGTTACCACAGTCAAGTGATAGGGTCAAATCTTACACATTCGCTTCACTAAAAAATTTGTAAAATGTCGAATTTGCCAAAATGCATTAAAGTCTATGGCGTCCACCGAATACAAACCAAGAAATCGTTTGTTATTGACAATTGAGCATGTTGTGTTCGTTGTTGAGGCATCAATGTGGATTGTGAAAGCAAGACAGAGAGTGTACAGTACGAGCAGGATTATGATTAAACTGGCTATAGGGTGAATTTATTCGCCGGAGGAAACAAATGTGCATCAAAGATCGAGCGGAATATCTGGGGAGCGAACTTTGCGCAGATATTACACTCCTCCAACAATAGGAGACACTGCGATAGGTACGAAACGTGCCGTTCTGTGGAATTTATTATTTGCCGTATTGTCGGAATTTTGTCAAACAAAATTACATGAAAAGTAATTTAAGTCGCGGCGAACAGTGAAGACGGTACCGTAAAATTCGCCATCACTACATAGGAATACCCCCTGAATTCTGCACTGTCATTGAACACACATATGAATTTTTTTGCCAGGGAGTACCAGAGTTCAGCAGAAATCAACCAATTGTGGCTAACTCTTTTCAAATACTTGTCAAAGCACCAAAATTCAATCCTGGCAGGACTCACCACCACGCTTAAAAAGCGCCATCTTACATAAGAAAAATTCGAAAGGGTTTGCCTCTCCGGACTGTGCAGATACTAAAAGCAGCAGCACCTTGCTCGTATAATTGTACTGGTCGCACCCACCTAGATATAAGGACTGGCGTGGAGATTGGATGCAACAAGCCACACATTTGATCCACCTGCTCATGGTTTGCCAAGATCCATCGAAGGATATATACACAAATTCCCACCCCCTTTTGAGAAGCACCGCTAAATTACTTGGAGCGGGTTAAGTGGCAAACCAAAATATCGCATACCATCTCCCGCTCATACCAGTTACACATACCCGCATTTCATCTGCACTAAGCCTACCGCCTTCCGAGAATGGCTGGTAGATGGACATCTAAAATTGTCCATATATGGAAAGGGACAATTAGATTAAATCTTCTTAGCACGGGCCAGGCCGACGGTAAATTTGAAGATTTCAATACTGCAGTTTAAGCATTTTTTTGGTATTAGGTGGCTCTAACAAATTAGAGACAACCTTACGCCCTTTGAGACTCTATTGCACAGAGAACCCCCTAACAAGAATCTCTTCAATTATGATTATGCTATCAAGTGGTGGAAGAAAGGCAGTGCCTTTTTGTCGCAGGCATGGAGTGGGACCTAGGACTGGACGTCTCAGAAGAACTCATCCAGAATGGATTCCATCTAATTTACAGCTCTGATGTTGCAAGATCAGGAGTTAAATTATAAAATCTTAGTAGATGGTATCTACCCCCAGAAAAATTATAAGATTCATCCAACAACGAGTAACCCTGCCAGCTCTACAGCTCTCACAAACTACTGGCATGGTAGTTCTGAAAGCCTGTTCCCAGGTGCTAGGAAGAGATCTATCCTTATTACAGCCGCTACTTCTATTTTGGACACAGAAAATACGAGCGGGATCGATACATCTTGGATGTAATATCTTTTAACAGTCAGCCAAACTCTAACCCTAGACTCTGGGAAATCCACTTACCACCAACCAGTAAAGAATGGATAGGGAAGGTTAACGAATTAGAAAATTTGAGGAATTATCTTACATTCACAGAAAACAACACTCTAGCTTAGGGCTAACATGGCTGAGGTGGTATTTATACAGGGACTCTGCGAATATAGACACTTCTGAATCCAAAACTCCACTTCAATAACACGATGTTATTAGGGTTTCTTCAATCTGTATCTGAGGGCATTACTCACGTTGTTAAATGCGTATATCCCTTCTACCGTAAAACTTGAGGGGACGTAATTCTTGCTGTGATTGCCTTGTGTAATGCTTTGTTTAAAACACGTGTCTGAGTCGTGATGCTTTTTGTTAATTTTGTTGTTTCCGCCCTCTCACTTTCCCTACTCCCCTCTTTTCCCTTCTTATCCCCCCCCATCAATCTTCTTTTTGGCAACATATCAAAATCATTAATCAAAAAGAAAAAGAAAAAACCCTCAATAACTTAAAAAATCCCCATGTCCACAAAACCCTTATGGGGGTACAGTATCGTTTATAATATCATTAGTTATTCCCTGTATAGACACAGCATGCAGCCTTCTGCATTTACTTGGTCTCATATGCTCATATGCCTTATAACATCTTAAATTTACAGTAGGGGGTACAGTATCCTTAATAGTACATGGTGATAGTCACCTGAACTAACTCAGCATGCAGCTATGTACTTTATGATCCCAAACCCTCAGTGATTTAAAAGTCTTATATTTTACAGTAGAGGGTATATTATCCCTTATAATAATGAGTGGTTTCAAAGTCCCTGACTAACTCAGTTCGCAGCCTTGTGCCTTGAAATGGTCAAAGCCACCTAAGAGATTTCTCTAATCCCTAATAATACTGAGTCCAGGGCTTTTCCTGTACAGGCTAGTCTGTAGCCTGTGCCTTTATACAGTGGGTCCCACCAGTGGCTCGTGAGCAAAGATGTGGCTCCCAATCCCTTGGATGTTGCTCCAGTGTCCTCACGCAGGCAAGTTTTTGAAATCTTAGTTGAAAGCCAGTTTAAGTTTGCATAATAAATGGTGTACTGCCAAATAGAAGCTTCTGTGGGCTGACAGTGCAACATAAAGGCTACAAAATAGCCATCCACGACCTTATTTTGCATCGGCCTGGAACAAATTTATGTTATTATGTTGGCTCGCTGATTTTTCTACATTTGAATGTGGCTCGTGGGTAAAAAGGTGAGGACTCCCTCTTTAATATGGTAACAGACCCTTAGTGAGTTTTTTAATATCACTACAATTTAAGCAGGTAATATGTAAAACAGGGTATGGGACCTGTTATCCAGAATGCTGGGGTTTGAAACTCATTTAAACATGAAATAACCAATAGACTGGTTTTGCTTCCAATAAGGATTAATTATATCTTAGTTGGGATCAAGTACAAGCTACTGTTTTATTTTATAGAGAAAAAGGAAATCATTTTTTAAAATTTGGATTATTTGGATAAAATGGAGTCTATGGGAGACAGCCATTCTGTAAGTTTGAGCTTTTGGATATCGGGTTGTCCGGGGATAAGGGATTCCTATTACCTGTAATATAAAAACATGAGAAATATTCCAGAAAACTTGTATAACTCAGCCTTGAAGCATTGTGCCCTTTTATATAAGTCCAAATAACCCCTCAGAGGACATTCTAATATCCTTATCATTTACAGTAGGGGGGGTACATTCTCTCTCATAATACATGAGTGATCCTCTGAGTTACCTGTATCACTCAGCTGCAGTTTAAGGGGCAAATTCACTAAGCACCCGAACGCTGGCGTAACTTCGCTAGTGTTACTTCGCAACCCTTAACGCCTGGCGAATTTGCGCAACGGACGTAACTGACGCAACATTCACTAACACACGCATTGTTCCTGAACGCTACCTTTTACGCTAGACTTCCTTCGCCCACCTCAGACCAGGCGAAGCGCAATAGAGTAGATAAGGATTGCTTCAAAAAAAGTTAAAAAAAATTTCTAAATCCCAAAAAAACGCTGGCGTTTTTTCTTTATTATGGGTGATAGGCGAAAACTATTTTAATGTTTTTTTGGGCTCCCCCTCCCTTCCCCCCCTACATTTCCTACCATGGCAATTTAACTATACAGTGGGCACATGTGTAGGGCAAATAAAATTTATTTGCTGTTTTGAAGGTTTCCCAGGCTTGTGTATTCTGCTACATATACCTCCATTGTAACTTCAATTTGGCGCCGTATGCCAATTAACCATCGCTAACGTACTTTGCTTTGCTTGGCGAATGAACGCTAGCGCAACTTCGCAACCTTACGCTACCCGTGAGCGCAACTTCGATTTTAGTGAATTTGCGGAGCGCTGGAATAAATACGCCTGGCGAAGTGCAGCGAAGCGGACGCCAGCGCAACTACGATTTTTAATGAATGTCATATAAGAGTTTTACTTTAGTCCCTTTGTAAATTGTATAATGAAGCAATTGAATGCTTAATGAATAAAAAAACAATCCCTGTTTTGTTTAAAGGGTAAGGCATTTTAGTAGCTTAAGGCACATAATCTTTCAATGTCCTTTATATATTGATAATGGGTTAAGTGCAGAGGATTTCTTCTATGTGTCTATGTGAATTTTGTGGTCACCTCATTGCACCTCCCCCCCCCTCTTAATGTTTTAAAAATTAGTGGTGAGTACAATTTTCACTTGTTTGTCTATGGGAAACAGCCTTCCGGTCATTCAGAGCTTTCTGGATATCAGGTTTCCAGATAACAGATCCCATACCTGTACCACAATTAAGAAAGTGCTCTGATAAAGACAAATGTATGAAAATTATCCTCCTCCTCAGGATGCTCCATTATACCACATATGAAAATCCAGGCATTCCGAAAAACTACTCAGACTGACATGTTGGGCTGCCCCTTAACTACTTAAAAATACTGGACACCCTTTCTAAAACTGGAAGTGGATTAACGCCCCCGCTCTCCATATCCCAGTCTTTGGCAATCCTACTTTCTCTCCTCACCTAGACTTAGACAACTACAAGGGAATTACTGATACAGATATCCTGGACACTTCAATCACAGTCACAATGATTCCTCCCTGTCTGCTAGCCTGTACAGTATATGGTTCCTTCCAGTTGATACTGCAAAGGCCCTCATCCTAATGAAACGGAGACAGACTGATAGCCACCTAAGAAACTGACCCAATCAACTGGCTGATTATTCAATTATTAAAGGTATTCCAGTGTACTTGGCAAAATTCAGCAGGAACAACCCCTATGTTTGCTCATAGCCTGTACAGAGAGATCCCATAAAACTATGGCACCATCTCTACCTACTATAGCTGCTATCCCAAAGCCACACTCCCTTCCCAAATGTGTTGCAAGGACCCCAATATTTGCAGAGACCACTGCAGATGCTAGGTGGTAGCTGAAGAGAAGAACATGTAGATGGATTTTAATCTGACATATGCTCTTCATATAATGTGGAAAGTAATTGAAAAAAAGTCTTTATTTCTGGGGAACAATCTGAAAACAATTGAACTGAAAATCTGGAAGGTAAACAACCCCTTTAAGTATATGGCACCAGCTAAACAAAAACTGTTCAGTGGCTCCATATCCATCACCACTGACCCCAATAAGAAACAACACGGACTACTTACCTGGGATTGAACATAAGGGATACGAAACTGCTTTTGGGCTCCAGAATCTTCAATCGAGGCACCTTCTAGGCATGGAAAAAGACCAGATCCCCATGCTCCTAACAAACAAAGAAAAGCGGTGAGTTGGGGACAAGTGGAGGTACAGACAGCTGAAAAATTACATGATGTCTATATCAATAGGAAATACTGTGTGTAGACCACTAACCAGCTTTGAAACATAAAGCTCTATAAATACACCGACACGGACTCTCTCTAATGTACAAGGTCATGCTGGAACACAAACACCCCAACTTACCGGACTATACTAAGTCTTGGGAAACAGACTTTGACCTCAATCCCTGAGCAAGATTGGCTGGACATATTCCAAATAATCACAAAATGCTCAGTAAGCAATAAATAACAAGAACAATGAGATCCACCAT
>NC_054384.1:69678816-69694834 GCF_017654675.1 Xenopus laevis
CAGCTCCTCCCGCTGAAGAACAGCAAGTCCCTGAAGAGGAGGAGAAAGAAGAGGGAGCAGAAGTAGGAGGTTCTGCAGAAGAACATCAAGTCCCTGGAATGGAGGAGAAGACGACGGAGGAGCAATCTCCTGCAGTGGAGGAGAAAGAGGAGGGAGCTGATGGTGAAGAAGAGATCATCAAAGATCCTCTGGTGGAGGAGAGGCCGACCCTCCGAAAACAGTTCAGGAAGGCCATCATGAAGAGGCTCCGGAGAGTTTGGGTAATATATCAATTTACTGACAATTACCCATTATCTAGAGATGCCGTTGTCCAATGCAGCTCCCCTTTACTTCCTGCTGTTCTGAGCATTTTCAATCAGAACAATAAAAGGAAATCATACACTGTCTGTTGAGCCCGCAGGCTGATTACTTTGAGGGCACCCCATAGACCAATGTTTGGCTGCCTTTAGGTTGTAAGAGGTTGATGACAGATAAAAGTCTGCAGATAAAGTGTCGATTCTATAGTAGGCCAATAACAGGGGAGGTAGGTAACGTTTATAGGGCTGCTGGACATCTGGCTTAGATATCCACCTATGGAAATGGGTTGCTACTGGGTAATGGACTGGCACCAGGTGATCAAAGCGTATAAAAGAATAAATGGCGCAGGCTCAGACTGAGATTCATAATAGGCCAAGGCATTCCATGTGTATAGAGACCCAAACAGTCCCCACAGGCCCAACGCATAGTGCGTTCTTAAAGCAAGACCTGTAGCCTTTAATATCATAAGGAAACAAGTATGTCTTTATTCTTATGTCAACACTATATCTTTTCTTTTCAGCATTCCACCCAAAGACTCGCCTGCTGCTGCTGCTGCTGCCGCCGACCCGACCCCATGGACTGAATCCAAAAAAATCCTAAATGATCCAGGGTGTAAAACCGACTGCCGTTTCTAGGAGTCAGGAAGGAATTTTTACCTACAGTGCAGATTGGTTCCCATAGTACTCTAGGGTTTTTCGCCTTCCTCTGGATCATTGGTCGTTAGGGATGCCGAATATAAATTAGCTGTTAATTTTAATAAATCCTGTGCTCTCCGACAGGTTTCCCCATAAAAAAGTCTCTGTGTTTTTCTTTAATCCCTATGGTGAATATTGAGGGAAGGGGCTCCTGTGCCTCATTCTTCTAAAGATGACTGACCGGTTGGGTGACGGGGCAATTAATACTGCTGGGAGCTGCTCAAAATGGCAGCGTAAGGGGAAAACTGGGTTGTGGTGCGTATACAGTGGTTTATTGAAGAAGGGAATGGGTTAATATCTCTGCAGGGTTATTTGCTTAATATGTAGATTGATGGGGATGAAAGACATAGGGACACATGTTGATCTCAAATGATTGAAAGGAACTACAAAATTGATTTACTCCATAGGCCACAATGTAAGCATTTCCATTCAAGTCCATTGCCCTCTTAATATTGGAATTCCATCCACTTCCCACCAGCCTATTTATACTATACCAGACATTTAGTATATGAAGGTGCTTGATATTGGGGAATGCCTGTGCTGGATTTGTTTTTTGGTTACCACTCTCTCCAGGTTATGAGTCATCCTTTTGGGGTGGGGGATTCCTGCTAAAGCGATGGAGGAGTATTATATTTCATCCTGCCCCCACAATGACACACTCCATTGTTTGCTAGGCGAGGAAGCCCTTTGATGAGGTAATAAGGAAGGATTGGGGCAAGTTGGGCCAACCCTGCCCCTGGATCCACGAAACCCCCCCCCACTCAGTACCAAAGTTCACATGGACATGAACCTGGAACAGTAACTTTTGGTCAAGGTAGACTCTTTAAACAGTTACCTAACTCAACCTAAATCAAATTTGTTAGTAGAACTTTTCTGCATTTCTGATGTGTAAATATGAGGCAGTGGGTTAAATACTTTGGTCAAACACTCGACGGTCCAAATAAAGGCAATGGTAAACGAGGAAATGTGTTGCCTGTGGAAAATCTGTGCTACTGTCAGGTGACAATTCTCATGAAAATACCTTCCCCTCCTTTAAATCTTAAAAAAACATTGGTGGCCTAGGGCCTTAAGAGTTGAAAACATTGGTCACCTGGGGCCCTAAGAGTTAAAAACATTGGTGGCAAGGGGCTGTAAGATTAAAAACATTGGTCGCAAGGGGCCCTAAGAGTTAAAAACTTTGATAGCCTGGGACCATAAGAGTTGAAGACATTGGTCGCCTGGGGCCCTGAGAGTTAAAAACATTGGCGGCAAGGGGCCCTAAAAATTAAAAACATTGGTGACAAAGGGGCCCCAAGAGTTAAAAACAATGGTGACAAAGGGGCCCTAAAAATTAAAAACATTGGTGACCTGGGGCATAAAGAGCTAAAAACAATTGTGGCAAGGGGCCCTACTACAAATATCCTTATCATCTACAGTGGGGGTACAATATCCCTTATAATACACAATACTCAGAGTTCCCTGTATAACTCAGCCTGTAGCCTTGTGCATTTATATGTGATGTCTATAGCCTTATAATTTACAATGGGGGTTTATTATCCCCTATAATACATATGTAACAGTTCCCAGTGTAACTCAACCTGCAGTCTTGTGCATTTATATTGTCACAGAACCCCTCAATCACTTCTAATATCCTTATGAATGACAGTATAGGGTGCACAGTCTCTGTTATAATACAAAACACATGAGTTAAACGATAGTTCCCTGTATAACTCACCAGCAGCCGTGTGCCTTTATATGGATTCTCAAATCCTTATAATTTACAGTAGGGGTACATTATGCATTATAATACACAAAATATACTCATTGTTCCCTGTATAACTCAGCCTGTATCCTTGTTCCTTTATATGGTCCCAGAAATGTTTCACCGTCCCTCTCTACTATAGCACCTCATCTATTCAATGTGGCAAAACTGCTGATCCCCACATGATAGAAATCGCTGCAGCCCCCAATAATCCAGGACTGGATAAACAAAATGAGTGAATTATACCATTCTGAGGAAATCTCAGCTACAGCCCCTGAATATGTCACTAAATTTACAGCTAAATGGATATACTGGACCCTCTGTAAAGGGGTTGTTCACCTTCCAAACACTTTTTTCAATTCAGGTGTTTTTAGATTGTTCCCCGGAAAGGAAAACTTTTTTCAATTACTTTCCATTATTTATTTTTTACTGTTGAATGTTGAAAGTTGAATGTTCCTGTCTCTGGTGTTTGATTCTAGCAGCTCAGTAATTCAGGTGCAGACTCTGAACTGTTACAATTTTGGAACATTAAGTTGATACATTTCTCAGCAGCCTCTCTGGAGTATTAGCAACTATTGTATCAATTCTAACAGCTGCCTGTAATGAAACCCAGAGATTCTGCTCAGCAGGGACAAAGATAAGAAATGTATCAACTAAATGTATCCATTTAGAACAGTTTACAGGGTCGGCGACCCCCAGGGCTGCTTCAGAAGGTAAAAAATGACACTTTACACTTCAATATTTGAAAAACTGTGACACATAGAAAATAGAAAGTCATTGGAAAATGTCATTATTTCTGGTGATCTATCGGAAAACAACTAGTTGTTTGAAGGTGAACCATCCCTTTAATGAGAGGCTGGGTTGTGCGCTGGGCCCCTCGGAAGTGCCAATTTAAAAAAAAAGCAACAAAATTGTCTACCTCTACAGCCACTCTGAAGATAATCCTCCCAGCCGCTCCTAAATTAATCCTTCTAGACACTTTGCAGATAATCCTCCCAGCCGCTATGAAGATAATCCGCACAACCGCTCTGGAAATAATCCTCCCATCTGCACTGTGGATAATTCACTCAATCCATATGAAGATCATCTGCCCAATCACAACAAAGAAAATCCTCCCATCCAACCGGAAGATAATCCTTCCAGAAGCTTTTAAATTAATCCTCTCAGTTTCCTCTCAATCGCTCTGAAAATGATCCTCCCAGCTGATCTGAAGATAATCCTCCCATCTGCACTGCGGATAATTCACTTAGTCCATATGAAGATAATCCTCTCAGTCGCAATGAAGAAAATCCTCCCATCCGACCTGAATATAATCCTCCCAGCCGCTCTGAAGATAATCCTCAAAACCGCTCTGGAAATAATCCTCCCATCTGCACTGCGGATAATTCACTCAGTCCATATGAAGATAATCCTCTCAGTCGCAATTAAGAAAAACCTCCCATCCGACCTGAATATAATCCTCCCAGCCGCTCTGAAGATAATCCTTAAAACCGCTCTGGAAATAATCCTCCCATCTGCACTGCGGATAATTCACTCAGTCCATATGAAGATAATCCTCTCAGTCGCAATGAAGAAAAACCTCCCATCCGACCTGAATATAATCCTCCCAGCCGCTCTGAAGATAATCCTCAAAATCGCTCTGGAGATAATCCTCCCATCCAATCTGAAAATAATCCTCACAGCCGTTTCGAATATAATTCTCCCAGCAGCTCTGAGGCTATGGATACACGTGCGGATGTTCGGCGCAGTTTCAGTGCAGTTTTTAAAAAAGCCGACCACTGCATAAATACGCTAGCAGTTTCAATCTTGGGCATTTTTTTTTTTTAAAAAAACGCGTCGCGAACCTCTGTGAAAATCCACAAGTGTCAATAGCCTGAAGATACACCTCCCAGCCGTTCTGACGGTAATCCTCCCATCCGACCTGAAGATAACCCAACCTCTCATTAGATAATCAAGCCACTCTGAAGATAATCCTCAAAACCGCTCTGAAGATAATCCATCTGCTCTGAAGATAATCCTCCCAGATGCTCTGAAGATAATCCTCCCAGATGCTCTGAAGATAACCCTCCCAGGTGCTCTGAAGATAACCCTCCCAGGTGCTCTGAAGATAACCCTCCCAGGTGCTCTGAAGATAACCCTCCAAGGTGCTCTGAAGATAATCCTCCAAGGTGCTCTGAAGATAATCCTCCAAGGTGCTCTGAAGATAATCCTCCAAGGTGCTCTGAAGATAATCTTCAAAGGGCTCCAAAAAATAATCCAGGCACTCTGAAGATAATCCACCCAGCCTATCTGAAGATAATCCTCCCAGCCGCTCCGAAGATAATACTCCCAGCCGCTCCGAAGATAATACTCCCAACCCTCTGCAAATAATCACACAAAATGAGGTCTCAAAAGTAATTGCTTTATTGGGCCAACTTCCAAATTCCTTTCTTTACCCTTTCCCTGGCAGCCGTTTTGTCCTAGATGCGAACATCTACTGCCAAACAGTTTTTAGATATTTTGCACTCTTTCACTTTAAGGGCCTTTCCTGGGGTGGTCTTTTAGTTTACCCAGGAAAACAATATATTGTTTTTTTCAGGACAACCTGAACTTTCACAATATGCAATTATGGTGTAATTCTACTTCTGTAAAAAAATATAGGCTTCTAAGTGTCTAATAAAATGAAAAAAATCATGTTTCACAAAGAACAATCACATATATCAGAAACATCATTTATTTTATGTACGAGAACACAGCCGATTTAGAAAGGTCTATGTCTCCTGAACGCGGCAATACCAAATATATATAGTTTTATGGAGATTTCTCACTTTTATAGCTCAAAATCTACAAGCAGTACACAACCAAATTTCCAAAGCAACACTCCCCAAACTGCATACTTTTGATTTCAAGGCCAAACATTCCGCTAACAGTAGGTTTACCCTAGAAAACTACCCATTACTAGAAAGAACAGATTCTGGTGAACCAAAAATGGGTAAAAATATCTTTGTACTCTAAACTACCAAGTTGCAATTGTTTCCTAAAGTTATAATGTTTTATAGAAATTGGTGAATTTTTTGAAAAATGACCTCAAAGCTTCCACTCTACAGCAACATATCTCCCACACATCATTAGGTATCAATGTAAAACACCCCAAATATGAAATCCTGGGGTCCACTGAACAGTTTGATGCCCAATATGTATAGGTGTACCCAAGCACGTGGCACAGGGGGCCCCAAAAGGAAGACCTCCCGTTTGTTCTGTCATTTCAGATACTGCAAAATCAACACATTAGTTTTGGGGGGCGGCAAAGGTAGAAAAAAGTACGTTCACCCCAGAAAACCATATATTTTAGGAAAGTACACATTCCCCTGAATCCAAATTGGGTATGCATGTCTTTCTACACCAAAGTACCAAGCGGCAAACCATTCCTAAATTTGGTAATTTCGGCGACATTTCCAAAAATCACTTCAAAATTTCTACCCTGCAGCATCGTATTTCCCACATACTTTTAGGTATCAAGATAAATCACCCCGTCTCTCTTCTTAACCTTTCTTCCCCCCTTCTTTCTCTCCCCCCCTCCTAGTGTCTGTTTCTCCCTCCCTCCCCACAAGCCAGCTGCATGTATGGCATTACGTTGAACTATCTTGAGCAGGGCAGGATTTACTTACTGGGAGCCTCTAGGTCCAATGCTGTTATCCGAACAACAAAAAAAAACAAAAACAAAACAAAGTAAAACCATTAGAGCATATGTACAGGGTACAGTATACTAACCTGCACTGTTGCGGCTCCCCTGGGCTGAATTCGAGACTACCCAGACTCGAACTGACTCACTGGTTTGGCTCTGCTCTCATTCTCTGACCCCCCTTCCTCACTTTCTTTCCCCTCTTTCCCCTCGCTACTACTTTTATTGTTTACTTTTTTCCTCCCCTCTTGGATCTCTGCAAAGCATTGATAGCGGATTGGCCAATACTTACCACATACTACAGCTTGAACACGTGACGACAGCACTAATACGGACAATTATTCGCTTATATGCTCAATACATAGGTTTATTGGTGACTTAAAGATATGTCTTTAGCAGTGCCTACAAGTCTTGTTATTCCATTCTTCGATACTGTAACTGAACCATTCGCTCATGTGTTACTTTTATGCTTGTAAGAGTTTTTCTTTTTTCTATGAAAATAAAATCTTCAAATAATAAAAAAAAAAAGATAAATCACCCCAAATATGAAAGCCGAGGGTCCTCTGAACAGTTTCATGCCCAATATGTATAGGTGTACCCAAGCACGTGGCATACAGGGGCCCCAAAAGGAAGACCCCCATATAGTCTGTCATTTCAGGTACTGCAAAATCAACACATTTACATCGTTTGGGGGGGGGGGGGGGCAAAAGTAGAAGAAAGTATGTTCACCCCAGAAAACCATATATTTTCGGGAAGTACACATTGCCACGAATCGAAATTGGGTATGCATGTCTTTGTACTACAAAGTACCAAGCCGCAACCCATTCCTAAATTTGGTGATTTTGGTGACATTTCCAAAAATGACTTCAAAATTTCTACCCTGCAACATCGTATTACCCACATACTTTTAGGTATCAAGAGAAATCACCCCAAATATGAAAGCCTAGGGTCCTCTGAACAGTTTGATACCCAATATGTATAGGTGTACCTAAGCACGTGGCATATAGGGGCCCCAAAAGGAAGACCCCCATATGGTCTGTCATTTCAGGTACTGCAAAATCAACACATTTACATTGTTTTTGGGGGGGCAAAGGTAGAAAAAAGTAAATTCACCCCCAGAAAACCATATCTTTTCAGAAAGTACACATTCTCACGAATCCAAATTGGGTATGCATGTCTTTCTACTCCAAAGTACCAAGCCGCAAACCATTCCTAAATTTGGTGATTTTGGTGACATTTCCAAAAATCACCTCAAAATTTCCAACATGCAGCATCGTATTTCCCACATACTTTTAGGTATCAAGAGAAATCACCCCAAATATGAAAGCCTAGGGTCCTCTGAACAGTTTGATGCCCAATATGTTTAGGTGTAACCAAGCAGGTGGCATATAGGGGCCCCAAAAGGAAGACCCCCCCCCCCTTGTATGGTCTGTCATTTCAGGTACTGCAAAATCAACACATATAGATAGTTTTGGGGGGGAGCAAAGGTAGAAAAAAGTACATTCACCCCAGAAAACCATATATTTTCGGAAATTACACATTCCCGCGAATCCAAATTGGGTATGGATGTCTTTGTACTCCAAAGTACCAAGTCGCAAGCCTTTCCTAAATTTGGCGATAAAAGCAACAGTTTTTACATTTTTGAAATTGCCTAAAAATATTGCAATTGGCCGCATTTATCTCACCCAATTTCTTGCATACAATAGTAAAACACCATAAATATTGATGCCAAGGGTCTACTGAACAGTTTGATGACCAATATGCATAGATATACCAAGGCAGCTGGCATGTGCGGACCCCAAATGAAAATAGTGCATATGATTTTTCTCCGCTGCCGATTCACCTTCTGTGAACATAGACCCTTGACTTCATATTATGTGCCTCAAAACCCTCCTAACAGCAAAGACCCCCCAAAACCATATGTTTTTGGAAAGTACACATTCTGCCGAATCCAACAAAGATAACGACGTCTTTCTACACCAAACTACCAAACTGCAAAGCTTTTCTAAACGTAGAGGTTTTTACAACATTTCTGAAAATCGCCTAAAATTGTTGCAGTTTCCCGCATTTATCGCACACAATGTTTTACGTATAAAGAAAAATCACCCTAAATATGGACGTCAGAGGTCTACTGAATAGTTTGATGCCCAATATGCAAAGATTTACCAAAGTATGTGGCGTGTACGGACCCCTACATGAAAAACATGCATATGAATTTTCACAGTAGCCAACTAAGCTGCGGAAAAGAGAGCCCCAACTGTGCGTTATGTGCCGTAAGACCCACAAAATGTAAAAAGACCCCCAAAAAACTATATATTTTTGGAAAGTAAAATAAATCTTTCTATACCAAAGCACCAAACAGCAAAACAATACTAAAGATTCATAAGGAACAATAATGCAGGGATAAAATTGCAATAAAACCACAAAAATAGCGTAAATCAATGAAATAAAATAATTGATCCGACAGCGTAATTAGTGGCCGAAATCGATTATCCAATAGTCACGCTGTCAAAATAACATGTTTTTAGGCAAAACAAACGGTACAATGAATAAGTAAAAAAAAAAAAAACACACCTGTTTGTGAGTTTTTGTGTATACATATTTGTGCACTAATAAAAGTTGTCAGAGTGTGCAAATACATGTAATTAAGTGTAAATAAGTGTACAAAAACGACCAAGTGTGCTATAATAAAAAAAATTTAAAAAAAAAATACAAATTTTTACTAAAATGTTTATGTAAGTGTATAAATGTACTGTAGGTATGTGTAAGTGCAGGTAAGTCTGTAAAAAAAAAAAAGGGCACTTACCGTTTTTGTAGCAGGAGGATCGCTGAAACCGATGGAGGCAGCCAGAACAGCGTGTCTGCAGAGTTACTGCGCAGCAGGAAGTGTGTGGGCGGCTGTTCCGGAAGGAAGAGGTGAGTAACGCGCAGCAGCGCTATTTGCAGCACATTTGCGTCTTTGAAGTCGGATCTGCGACAATCGTGTCGCAGATCCGACTTGACAGCCCCCAGCCTTGTTGCCCAGGGGGCTGTCAACCCTTTTGACTCTCTGCGGAGGCGGCAAAAGCCCTGAGTAGGGCTCAGCTGCAGGAGAACGTACATGGTACGTTCTTGGCAGCCTGAGCCCTGAACCGCCAGCACGTACGCCGTACGTGCTTGGCGGTTAAAGAACAAAAAATCATTATCCTATTTATCCAGATTAGCATCCAGGCAATCCTAGCTCCCCAACTGGTAGAAATCTTCAGTAGAGGTATGGAACCTGTTATCCAGAATGCTCAGGGTTTTCTGGTAACAAACCTTTTCGTAATTTGGATCCTCATACCTTTAGTCTACTAGAAATTCATTTAAACAATAAATAAACCCAATAGGCTGATTTTGCTTCAAATAAGGATTCACTATCACTTAGTTTGGATCAAGTACAAGGTACTGTTTAATTATCACAGAGAAAAAAGAAAACGGTTTTTAAAATTTTGGATAATTTGAATAAATGGAGTCTATGGGAGAAAGCCTTCTTGACATTCAGAGCTTCTGGATTACAGGTTTCCAGATAACAGATCCAATACCTGTAAAAAAACATTTAAGCAAGTGATCCTAGAACTACCAATATATATATATATATATATATATATATATATATATATATATATATATATATATATATATATATATAATATATATATATATATATATATATATATATATATATATATATATATATATATATATATATATCATGAAAAAAACATTCTGTAGAATTTTACACCAACCACATCACACTAAAAACCTAAAAAATGGGCTCTATGCTAAAAATAACCCACAATATCAACCCCCCAATATCTCCCACAGCAATGCTGGACTAAATACAAACATGTTCTGTACCGACCAAAGCCATAATACTTACCATGAGAGTGTCCCAGGCAAACGTCTTCCTCTGTCTTCTGATCTCTCTTCTATCCCTTCTGCTATATCCTTCTCTTTTCTTCAGCTTCTTATTTGCATATTCCTGATAAAGACAAATGTATGTAAAAAAAATCCATTAAAAAAAACTATATTATGGGTTTTTTTTTGACAATATAAACTTTTCAAATCTGCCGTAATTTTTGTACAATTCCATTTCTGTAACAAGATATAGACTAAAAAATGAAGGTGAAAAAGATCAAATTGAAGGTCACTTTAGAAACCAACATACTTTAGGTTCCAAGTCCAAAACTCCCACTAACTGTAGGTTCACCCTACAGAATCATAGACTTTTTTTTTACAAAATACACACAACCACCAATATGAGCCCATAACCCTTTAGCCCACACAAAACCTCTGGCTCACTGTCCTGACCTGACTCATAACACTGCTACAGTGCACTATAAGAAAACTAAACCTATGCTAACTGAGCCTCACACTTCCTACTCACTTGGGTCCTGGTTGTGGTTCTCCTGCAAGGTGGCTTCTTCAGTAGATGTTCATCCTGTGATGCACATCTGTCCCTGTGGCTTGTCTCCAATTCTCTTCTAAACTCCACCCCTTGCTATGTGTTTCACTACTCTCACTCCCTCTAGTGGCCAAACACTATATATACAGGTAACATAGATCCAACCCAACTCTACACTGCCATCTAGGAGCAGAAGTTGGTACAGGTATGGGACCTGTTATCCAGAATGCTCGGGACCTGGGGTTTTCCGGATAATGGATCTCCGTATTTTGGGTCTTCATGCCTTAAGTCTACTAGAAATTAATTTAAACATTAAATAAACCCAATAGGCTGGTTCTGCTTCCAATAAGGATTAATATAATCTTAGTTGGGATCAAGTACAAGCTACTGTTTTATTATTACAGAGAAAAGGGAAATCTTTTTAAAAAATTTGGATAAAATGGAGTCTATGGGAGACATCCAGGAAAGCTCCGAATTACGGAATGGCTATCGGGTTTCCGGATAAGGGATCCTATACCTGTAATTACAATGCAATAACTTGTGAATGCCTTTAAAGATTAATGGCACACTGGGAGATATGATGCCCCACGTTTCAATTTGTGCAACCATGGGTGAAACATATCCCTGAAATGTTTTTCCACTGGCCAGGGCCAGAAACTAGGAGCAGGCAGAAGAGGCAGGTCCTACGACGCAATGAAAGGGGGCGCTGGGAGCTACCTTTAAAAATGTCTTCTGCCTTCCCCTAGCCGGGTTCCCACCCCTTACTCCCCTTTGCTCTCCCCTCCCTTGTCACCCTCCCCTCCGTTGCTTTCTCTACCCACCTTCGTCGCATTCTCCTCCCCTCCATTGCTCTCTCCTTCTTTGGGTGCATCCGGGTTGTTCTGCCACCGGCAATAAAGTAAAGTCAGTCGGAAAACATATCGGCACTTTGCTTCCCAAAATGCAACTTCAAGGTAACTTAATAACTTTTTATTACCAGCAGGGAAACATTTGGGACAGAGATTTGCATTAAATTCTATTTTCTGTATAATCTTGTCCAGCCCTAGAAGGGATTTTGATCTCCATCTCTTAATTCTGCTAAAAACATATAAACTTTAACTTAGTTACCATCAAGTACAAGACACTGGTTTTATTATTAGAGAAAAAGGCAGTCACTTTTAAAAAGTATAGGTTATTCCTTTGTACTAAGCTTCATGCACTGAATCCAGGATTTGCATATTCAATTAGGGGTTGGGAAGGGAAATTACATAACTATTGGTCACAAAACAGGAATGTAAAAAGTGGAAAAAATATTTTTACTTCCTTGTCAGTTTTCATATGCAAATTAAGATTCCGATCTGGTATTCGGTCGGAACTTAATGAAGGTATTCTGGAATTTGCCTATCCCAAATTACCCCGACACCATACGGCTGGCAACAAGACCAGAGAGCATGCTCAGATGGCAGGCTCCTCAGGGCTGGAACTCTATGACTGGACTGTCAACACAAGATTGCGCACAATGCTTTAAGGACCAGGGCGTATACAGTGCTATTGCACCTCAATAAGTGATTGCTGGCAGGCCTTAATCGTTAAAATTAGAGGAGGATTAAGACCGACCTCTCCCTCCTAACAGAGTGGACGACAACGAAAACAGGCAAGCTCAGGACAATGCCTAGTTTGCTCAAAAGACTGTACAGAGAGGATATCAAAAAACTATGGCAGGCATGGGAATTCCCCGTGTACTAAGCACAATATTAGCAGGAACAGCCCCCTAAAGTTATAACTCATAGCCTGTACTAGAGAGTTCCCATAAAAATATAGGCAAGCATTGAAATTCCCCTGTACTAGAACCAATTTCAGCAGGAACAGTCCCCTAAAATGTTATATAGTTTACAGAATGATCCCATAAAAACAGGGGCAGCATGGGTAATTCCTCTGTACTAAGTAACATTTTAGCATAAACAGCCCCCTAAATTTGCTACATAGCCATGAATACAAATTTATCCATATAAATAACATAGTGAGCAAGCCATATGTATGTACCCAATGATACTAAGCCACCGATCAGAAGTAGGAACAGTCCCCCTCATTTGCTGAGTTGCTCTTAGTCTGTTACGAGACATCACATAAACTAATGCAGCATAGGTAATCCCCATGTAGTAAGCATCAATTTCAGCAGGAACAGAAGTTACAATCAACACAGAACTGATATGGTGCCGCAATTTATAAGCAAACGAGAGCTTTCTGAGCTGTTTTATGCAGTATGTAGAACATTCTGCATAATAAATACAAGCGTTCTATCTTGCACTATTGTGACAAATCTATTAGTAAAACTTATTTAATGCATCACTACTTTTCCTTCTGGTGGTGATTCTTATAAAAACATTCTTTCTAATTTAAAGCATAGCGCGAGTAACAGGTCCGAACTGCAATGGGAACACTACTGATGGGCCGCTCCATGGCCATATTTAAAATGTAATTAGATGTGACAAGCAGCGACGCGCTTCCTATCCTCTACAGTCAAAACAGCATGTTGGCATGAGCGCCTCTTTCATGCAGATAATTCCATTGAAGATAATCCCAGTGCTGCTCTGAAAGGTAATCCAGCTGTTCTTAAAAGTAATGCTCCTAGACCAGCTCTGAAGATAATCCAAACCATTCTTGAGAAATCCAACCACTCCTCCCAGAGCTCTGCATAGACAATCATCTTATAGTCCTTTCTGATACAATTTTTCCATCCGCTCGGAAAATTTAATCCTTCCCATGCATCTCTGAAGATAATTCCTCCCAATTGTTTTTGAAGATAATCAGCTGCTCCAAAATTATCCCAGAAGCTTTGCAGATAATCCTCCCAGCGCGCTATTGCAAATACAATAACCACAAAATGACTGTTATCAAAAGTATTAACTCACCAAAGAAAAAACAAAAAAAAAATTAGAGAGGTCCACATGCACCCAACCCTGAACCTTCAGCTAGGGGGAGCAGATGAAACGATTATGATTGGAGCCGACAATCATGCAACACTACTTCATAGACAGATGTGCTAAAAGAACTAAAGGTTACTTCTATTTACAGTCTGATGCTTTAAGGAATAGATTCCTATGAGTGCCTGCTCCAGATCATCATATCCAGTCTTTACAATGGCGGACAATTATTAAATAGACTCTCATGTGCACAAACATCCCTCCCCTACCACTTGCAGCTTTACCACCAGGCTGAGAAAAATATACCTTATTACTTGCATAATAAACAAAAATTATCCTGACTCGCGTGTGGTCGGCACGGGGGGCGTGAGCAGATGGTGTTCTGGAGCTCCGTGACAACTATCCTGAATACCCGGTGGCAATGGCTAGAAGCTACAAATCCTATAGTATGCCATAACAGACAACATATAATGAAAGGTGGCAACAAGACCTTGATAGCAAGTTTCAGATGAGCCACCACGGCTGGAACACTATGCCGTTGGACTGCTCCACTAGATGACGGCGCATCCCCTTTGCGGCTAAGAAGAGAACACCACGCCAGCAACACATGCTCAGATAATGGCGCAGCTAAGGTATTCCACCTGTTACTAAGCAACCCAATTCAGCAGAGAACGTCCCTAAGTGCTCATAGGCCTATCAGAGAGAGCCATAAAAACCTTATGGCAAGCATAGGAATTCCCCTTGGTACTTAAGCACAATTCAGCAGGAACAGTTCAGCTAAGTTATGCTACTTTGCTCATAGGACTAGTACAAGTTCCCCAAAAACATATAAGCAGCATAGGCATTCCCTGTACTAAGCACCAAATTCAGAAGGAAACAGTCACTACATTTGCTAGTTATGCTCGATAGCCTGATACAAGGAGATGCATAAACCCAATATGGGCAGCATATTTCCTCCTTATAAGCAACAAAATTTCAGGAGGAACAGACCTAAGATGCTTCATAAAGACTATAAATAAGAAGAAAATATACTAGACTAATGGACATAGCATAAGATAGTATCACACATAGAATAATAAGAGAAGAATACAGATACACATAGAGAAGAGAATACTTATATAATTTCTAACAATACAGTTAAAGTGCTGATCCCAGCAGACTTCTGCACTGAAACCATTCCTCAAAAAGAAGCAAATCTTTTTTTTAATATTTATTTTTGAATCTACATAGGGGCTAGACATATTGTCAGTTTTATCAGTTTGTTCCCTTAACAGGTTACTTGTGCCACCACTAAAGGAGTGGAACTGCTTCCTGGCAGGCTATTTCTCCACTTAATGAAAACTGAAAATTGTCTTCAGTGGGACTTGGGCATTTAACTATTGAGTGTTCTGAGATCTACCAGGAGCTTTTATCTGTGTAGGAGCTGCTATCTGTTTGCCTTTTTGAAAAATTGAAGACTTTCTGCTAGAGGCAACAATAATACCGAATATGTTTTGAAACAAACATGTTTTCGCATGGGCTGTATCCTTCAGCCACAATTAACAGAACAGACCATAGTTTACTCATAGTACTGTACAGGGAGATCCCATAAAAAACTATGACAGCATAGGTATTCCAAATGTACTAAGCACAATTCAGCGAACCAGTCCCCTAAAATTTCTCATAGCCTGTAGAGAAAAGATCCTGTAAAACTATGGCAGAAATAGGTATCCCCTGTACTAAGCACAGTTTAGGCTGGAAAAAACAAGGGTTTTTTCAGGGGGTTTTAGGTTTTTTTTTGCTTTTTTCAAAAGGGCCCCCCTTTTTTGGGTAAAAAACCAAAAAAAGGAAAGTCCCTGTATAACTCAACCTTGCAGCCTTGTGCCTTTATATTGGTGACAGAACCCCTCAGTGACAAAGCTAGTCTTATTCATTTACGTTGGTGGGGGGGGGGGGCGGGGGGCGGGAACACAATACCATATAGATACCTGTGTATACTAGGGTCCAATGTATAACTTAGTTCTACAGCTTGTGCCCTTTATATGGTCACAGAGCCAGTCAGTGACAGGTCTAACAACTTATCATTTAAAGTAGGGGTTTGCATATAATCCTTATAATCAATGAGTGATAGTTTCCCTGTAGTAACTCAGGCCTGCACTTGTAATTGTCTTTATCATGGTTAGAACCAGCCAGATGCCCAAGGCCCACCCCAGATTCTGCCAAGCCCACACCACAGTTAAAAAGTAGAGATGAGCCGAATTCTATATTGATATCGGCTGAACCCAACCGTAATCCTTCTTGAAAGAATCGGACCGA
>NC_054384.1:69696434-69726790 GCF_017654675.1 Xenopus laevis
CCACCAATGTTTTAACTCTTAGTAGGCCCCATAGGCCACCAATGGTTTTAACTCTTAAGGCCCTAGGCCACCAATGTTTTGTTTTAAACATTTAAGATTAAAGGAGGGGAAAGTATTTTCATGAGAATTGTCACCTGACAGTAGCACAGATTTTCCCATAGGCAACACATTTCCTCGTTTACCATTGCCTTTATTAGGACCGGCGAGTGTTTTGACCAAAGTATTTAACCCACTGCCTCATATTTACCGAAATCAGAAATGCAGGAAAAGTTCTACTAATACATTTGATTTAGGTTGAGTTAGGTAACTGTTTAAAGAGTATACCTTGACCAAAAGTTACTGTTCCAGGTTCATGTCCATGTGAACTTTGGTACTGAGTGGGGGGGGGGGGGGGGGTTGTGGATCCAGGGGCAGGGTTGGCCCAACTTGGCCCCTACCTTCCTTATTACCCCTCAAAGGGCTTCCTCGCCTAGCAAACAATGGAGTGTGTCATTGTGGGGGCAGGAAGAAATATAATACTCCTCCATCGCTTTAGCAGGAATCCCCTACCCCAAAAGGATGTCTCATAACCTGGAGAGAGTGGTAACCAAAAAACAAATCCAGCACAGGCATTCCCCAATATCAAGCACCTTCATATACTAAATGTCTGGTATAGTATAAATAGGCTTGTGGGAAGTGGATGGAATTCCAATATTGAGAGGGCAATGGACTTGAATGGAAATGCTTACATTGTGGCCTATGGAGTAAAGCAATTTTGTAGTTCCTTTCAATTCATTTGAGATCAATATGTGTCCCTATGTCTTCATCCCCATCATGTACATATGAAGCAAATAACCCTGCAGAGAAATTAACCCATTCCCTTCATCAAATAACCCACTGTATCAGCACCACAACCCAGTTTTACCCTTACACTGCCATTTTGAGCAGCTCCCAGCAGTATTAATTGCCCTGTCACCCAACCGGTAGAATGAGGCACAGGAGCCCCTTCCCTCAATATTCACCATAGGGATTAAAGAAACAGAGACTTTTTTATGGGGAAACCTGTCGGAGAGCACAGGATTTATTAAAATTAACAGCTAATTTATATTTGGGCATCCCTAACGACCAATGATCCAGAGGAAGGCGAAAAACCCTAGAGTACTATGGGAACCAATCTGCACTGTAGGTAAAAATTCCTTCCTGACTCCTAGAAACGGCAGTCGGTTTTACACTCTGGATCATTTAGGATTCAGGCCATGGTGTTGGGTCGGCGGCAGCAGCAGCAGCAGGCGGCGAGTCTTTGGGTGGAATGCTGAAAAGAAAAGATATAGAAAGTGTTGACATAAGAATAAAGACATACTTGTTTCCTTATGATATTAAAGGCTATAGTTCTTGCTTTAAGAACGCACTATTCGTTGGGCCTGTGGGGACTGTTTGGGTCTCTCTACACATGGAATGCCTTGGCTTATTATGAATCTCAGTCTGAGCCTGTGCCATTTATTCTTTTATACGCTTTGATCACCTGGCGCCAGTCCATTACCCAGTAGCAACCCATTTCCAAAGGTGGATATCTCAGCCAGATGTCCAGCAGCCCTATAAGCGTTACCTACCTCCCCTGTTATTGGCCTACTATAGAATCGACACTTTATCTGCAGACTTTTATCTCGGTCAGCAACCTCTTACAACCTAAAGGCAGCCATACATTGGTCTATGGGGTGCCCTCAAAGTAATCAGCCTGCGGCCTCAACAGACAGTGTATGATTTCCTTTTATTGTTCTGATTGAAAATGCTCAGAACAGCAGGAAGTAAAGTGGAGCTGCATTGGACAACATGAGGCATCTCTAGATAATGGGTAATTGTCAGTAAATTGATACATTACCCAAACTCTCCGGAGCCTCTTCATGATGGCCTTCCTGAACTGTTTTCGGAGGGTCGGCCTCTCCACCACCAGAGGATATTTGATGATCTCTTCTTCACCATCAGCTCCCTCCTCTTTCTCCTCCACTGCAGCAGATTGCTCCTCCATCGTCTTCTCCTCCACTCCAGGGGCATGATGTTCTTCTGCAGAACCTCCTACTTCTGCTCCCTCTTCTTTCTCCTCCTCTTCAGGAACTTGCTGTTCTTCAGCGGGAGGAGCTGTTTCTTCATTTGTTGGAGCATCCTCTTCTTCTTTATCTTCAGCTCCTTCTTCTTTCTCCTGAGAGGCAAGAGCTTCCTCTTCTGCTGCTCCAGGAGCTTCTTCTTCCTCTGCAGGAGCTTGCTCCTCCATCTTCTCCTCCACTGCAGGGTCTTCAGCGGGAGCTCCTTCCGCTTCCTCTTCCTTGTCCTCTGTATCAAGAGCTTCCTCTTCTGCTGCTGCATGGGCTCCATCCTCCTCTTCTTCATCTGCAGGACTGTGTGCTTGTTTTTTACTAGGTTTGAAGGGAAGAAAATGTAAAAAAATGGGTCATTGTTGTAATTTGTTTTCAAAGTATTGCAACTACAATTCTGAGGACTGGAGGATTAAAATAGCCTTGTACCTAAGAAATATCATTATACCTGCTACACACCTGTCCCTACTGTAACACATTGGGCAGTTACTGAGCTGAGTAAGTTCCATGCTAGACTTCCCCCAGTGATACATGCTGAGATACATGCTATGGTTGTAGGGACCTAAAAAAAGTTCAAGTCTCTGTGCTATCATTATGGCCAAAAGCACCCGTAGGTACGAGAAAACATCTATATTTTTTTGAATATGTTATGTGCCAGTAAGTGTAATTGAAAGTGTTAATTGCAAAATACATACCCAGCCGCTTTCTTTAGCTTCAGCTCCCTCAAGAACTCATGGTGAAGCTGCGTCAGATGTTGGTTGATAGTCTGTGAGCGCAGGGGAGGCACAAGGATAGGAGCAAAGGGGAAAGAAAGGAGACAATTAGGATTATGCCTGTATATGTGCTGCTAATAGTACCTTTATATGCTGAGGGCAGTGAGGGTGTGGGATTCCCTGCCGGCAGCTGATGTTGTGATATTGTAATTTTGAGCATCAGCCTTTTCTCATCATAGGGAGAAAAAACCCCAAATTACCCCTTGTGCCGTTGTCCCGATTGCAATAGACCAATCAAAGTTCATTATCTAGCGGTTAAACACCCAAGAAAAGCATCAGGGACAGTGATCCCAGGTGAACTTACATTCTCCAGCCGCAAATACTCAAGCTGCTTCCTCCGGTTTCGCACTCGAGTTGGATGATCCTGTGGAAGAAGAGAGTCAATGTTAAGCGCTTCTTTGTACCAATGCCATTATTGTGGCCATGTGAACGCTTGTGATAAAACCATTTTTGTTTCTGGTGAAAATGGCACTTGGATGGGAGACTTTAGATGCCCCCAGGGGAGCAGGAGATACAATGAATGATAATGTTCTAGATTATTATAGAGACACACAGTGAATAATAACCTCTCCTATAATAATAATTATACTAGTGACACTTACAGGAGGCAGCTTGGCAGATTTCCTGAGGGCGGCATATTCCCTCTTGATCACTTCCTGTAACATAAAGAAAGAAGCAGCGTGAGATAAGAGCTGGCAATCTAATATCATTTGTTCCCTATTCATCTAAACATCTATTCTGCATTACATACCAGCGAGTGGAGCATTTTCCAGTAATGCATAATGTTCTCTTTGGCCCTCATCCTCGGGTCCACATCGCATGTTAGAAGGAAGTGCTTTCTGAAAAAGAAAGATATCACTGAATGTTAATAAAACATTTTCCAGCTGTATTGCCCTTGCAGTTACCCCTGGGGCAATAGCAAATGATTCCCAACATGTAACAAGTCCATTTATGTTTTACTTACAGGACGATGTTCTCGCCGAATTCGACCCGGTAGTGATGTTCTGCAGGGAAAACACAATTCAGTTAAATACTGAGCTAAAGGGGGAAAGGAATTCACAAATAATAAAACAATGGCACAACCTTAGGAACTGATAAATAATAGAGGATTTTACCATAATAAGAAGCGAGGGCCTCAAAGTCCGTATATTCCGCCCTGAAGTCCTTCAGGACGGAGTACAGCGTCTGGAAGTAAAAAGAAAAAGCATTAGGGACAGAATACTAAGTGGCTCTGGCTCTGAGGTGAATAGAGACAATAAGGGGTTTGGGTTTTATGGGGCAAACATGCCAGGAATAAGGGCATTTTATTCTGAAAATTTAATAAAAGTAGTGATTGGATTCCCTGGATGTCAGTTCTACCTGAGGCAAATTGTTTGGCAGCTCCAACACATATCTATCTATACTATATCTATATCTATATATCTATATCTATATTATATATATATATATATATATATATATATATATATATATATATGAATGAACAAACAAGCCGCACTCCCAAGGACTTCATTTTGAAAAATAAAGGTGAAGTTTTATTTCAACGTTTTGGCTCCTTATCTGGGGCCGTCTTCAGGAGAGTCTCCTGAAGACGGCCCCACTTAAGCAGCCGAAGTGTTGAGAATAAAACTTCACCTTTATTTTTCAAAATGAAGACCTTGGAGTGTGGCTTGTTTGTTCACTGCATACTAATGTGTTGACCAGCACCCAGGCAGCGGTGGATTGTTAAGCGTGGCACTATATATATATATATATATATATATATATATATATATATATATATATATATATATAGATAGAGTTATAGAAGAGTGAAAGGGAAACACCAGTTCAGATGAGAGAGGATTGTTTAACACTGAGGCATTACCAGAAGAGATGGATTTCTCTGCTTCTTGTCCATCGTTGAAACCTAGAGGGACAAATAGACATAATCAGCCAAAATGAAGTCAAGAGTTGTTCCCCTTTAAATGAACTCTTTGTATGATGCAGAGAATGATGTTCTAAGACAATTTGCACTTGGTTTGCCTTTTTTATTATTTGTGGGTTTTGAGTTATTGAGCTTTTTCTTCAGCAGCTCTCCAGTTTGCAATTAAAACCATCTGGTTGCTAAGGTCCAAATTACTCTAGCAACCATGTGCTGATTTGAAGAAAAGTAGCAATAACAATAAATGTGTAGCCTTACAGACCATTTGTTTTTTGATGGGGTCAGTGACCCCCATTTGAAAGCTGGAAAGAGTCAGAAAACTATCGAAAACATTTAATGAAGACTAATGGAAAAGTTGCTTAGAAGTAGCCATCCTGTTATATACTAAAATATACATTAAAGGTGAACCACCCATTTAATTATTTCCTTATCTATATTCTCCCATTTGTATGAAACATTGTTCCAGTCAATGATTAAAGCCCATTATTAATGCTGTTGATGGATTGGCTTCTTATAAATACAATATACAGTAACCGTATGGGCTCATATGCACAAAGCCACGTGGGACCCCCCAAGTGAATTGATGACAGACTCTCTGAAGAAGAAATCATGTGCTGAATCAGTTGAATTTGCAAGATTACCTGTTAATGAAGATTCTCCGATGGGGAAAAAAAGTAGGGGGCGGCACAAGGCCGGGCCACCCCAAGGGGGGTCTCCCTAAGGAACCCCTGGCTCTCTTACACTGTTCAGATAAAGATGTAATTATATGAACAATGGAGAAGCCAAAAAAAACTCCCAGGTGTTAATGGGCAGGTGTGAATCACCGAAGTCGCGGTCCAAAAATGCAGGAAAGGCACTGTAGCAATCTGTATAGAAAAGAGAATATAAAGGCAAGTTAAGGAATTTAGCGCTTAATATTTCCTATTTAATACAGAGGAAAGCAGAAATGTATTTTCCCCTAAACTTTGAGCTTTGTATCAGTTCCAGCAGGTACTGAGCCTCGGTCTCTAGAATGCTGGAAGTTTCCTCACACAGTCAATTAGCAGAGAGCCCTAAATAACTGCCAAAGTCTGTGTCTCCCAACCAGCACTAACATTAAAGGCTTCTCCCAAGCACATTTTAGGGGAAAAATCTCCAAATTCACTAAAATCAGGGAGAGGAGCAACATCTGCTAGTCTGAGGGGGCGTCACCCAACCTTTTCCCCTCTTGTTTTTAATATAGTAAAGGTTATGTGGCAAAATATCTCTCAGAGGGAATATACACTTAACCAACGGACTAAACCAACTGTCAAACCCTAGGTATAAAGTCTCCTCTCTTCTATGGGACCTGCTGTATGTCCCCCACTCATCACCCCCCAACTGTCCCCATGGCACGTGCCTCTGCTTCCCACCCCTAGTTCCAGACTTGGATAAAGGGAACATGTATTTAGCTACAATGTTGGTACATAAGAACAGGGCACATACCCAGGGGGCAAAGGGACAAATCTCTAAGGAGCCTGTCAGTACTGGGAACATACATTAAGTATCTTATGGTGTGCTACAGGGTCCCCAAAACTTTCCTTCTGTAGATAATGTGAATATTTGCTGGCAGCCCTGCATAACTGCCAAATCCACAAAAAGTCTGTGTCTCCCAACCAGCACTAAGATTAAAGGCATCTCCCAAGCACATTTTAGGGGAAAAATAACCAAATTCACTAAAATCAGGGAGAGGCACAACACCTGCTCATCTCTGTGGGACATTGCCCAAATTCCCTCCTCTTTTTCCACTAAAATAAAGGTTTTTTGGCAAAAAATCTCCCAGAGGGAAAGTACTCTTACCTCTCACCACAGGGCCAACCAACGGACTGAACCAACTGTCACATTTCCAGGTGGAAGTCACCTCTGTCCCCTGCTCTTAAAGGGGAAGTGTCCCCTGTTGATGAGTGAGGATTATATGGCATTTATTTCTAATTAGATGTGCAGCACATACACAGACTATTAAGTACACAGAGCATTGCTTTGTATGTGTGGCCTATTGAGTCAGTGCAGTTACTGCGCTGCCATATCTGTTGGGTCCATTCATTCATCAGCCATGGTTCCAATCAGTGCTGCTGCTGTTGCTCAGTCTGGTAGAACCGGGGGTCCTTGGCTTGTAGGGGGTCCCTTCCTTAGCCTTAATAGTGGGTAGAGATGGTGGATCTCATTGTTCTTTTTATTTATTGCTTACTGAGCATTTTGTGATTATTTGGAATATGTCCAGCCAATCTTGCTCAGGGATTGAGGTTTAAGTCTGTTTCCGAAGACTTAGTATAGTCCGGTAAGTTGGGGTGTTTGTGTTCCAGCATGACCTTGTACGTTAGAGAGAGTCCGTGTCGGTGTATTTATAGAGCTTATGTTTCAAAGCTGGTTAGTGGTCTACACACAGTATTTCCTATTGATATAGACGTCATGTAATGTTTCAGCTGTCTGTACCTCCACTTGTCCCCAACTCACCGCTTTTCTTTGTTTTTTAGGAGCATGGGGATCTGGTCTATTTCCATGCCTAGAAGGTGCCTCGATTGAAGATTCTGGAGCCCAAAAGCAGTTTTGTATCCCTTATGTTCAATCCCAGGTAAGTAGTCCGTGTTGTTTCTTATTGGGGTCAGTGGTGATGGATATGGAGCCAGTGAACAGTTTTTGTTTAGCTGGTGCCATATACTTAAAGGGGTTGTTTACCTTCCAAATTTTCAGTTCAATTGTTTTCAGATTGTTCCCCAGAAATAAAAACTTTTTGCAATTGCTTTCCACATTATATGAACAACATATGTCAGATTAAAAGCCATCTACATGTTCTTCTCTTCAGCTACCACCTAGCATCTGCAGTGGTCTCTGCAAATATTGGGGTCCTTGCAACACATTTGGGAAGGGAGTGTGGCTTTGGGATAGCAGCTATAGTAGGTAGAGATGGTGCCGTAGTTTTATGGGATCTCTCTGTACAGGCTATGAGCAAACATAGGGGCTGTTCCTGCTGAATTTTGCCAAGTACACTGGAATACCTTTAATAATTGAATAATCAGCCAGTTGATTGGGTCAGTTTCTTAGGTGGCTATCAGTCTGTCTCCGTTTCATTAGGATGAGGGCCTTTGCAGTATCAACTGGAAGGAACCATTTTCTGTACAGGCTAGCAGACAGGGAGGAATCATTGTGACTGTGATTGAAGTGTCCGGGATATCTGTATCAGTAATTCCCTTGTAGTTGTCTAAGTCTAGGTGAGGAGAGAAAGTAGGATTGCCAAAGACTGGGATATGGAGAGCGGGGGCGTTAATCCACTTCCCAGTTTTAGAAAGAGTGTCCAGTAACGTCCCTGAACTAGTTGGCTTGTTACATTGTAGGTAAGGTGGTGACCTCATCACCTCACTATACTTTGTATCACAGTGTTGGTCTCTAATTAGTTTCTATTTTGTCCCAACTTGCGGGGAAAGAAGTGTAGATTACACTGTCTAGTTCCATGTATCAATATATGTTTTATCTTGTTACCTAATAGTATGTAGCAGGTAAGATGCTGCAAGGTAGAAGTTATCTCCAAAATCGCCAAATTTAGTTAAGGCTCGCAGCTTGGTGCTTCAGAGTAGAAAGACATGCACACCCAATTTGGATTCAGGGGAATGTCTATTTTCTGAAAATATATTTTTTTGGGTGAATGTACATTTTTCTATCTTTGCCCCACAAATTAATGCTGTAAATGTGTTGAATTTGCAGTACCTGAAATGACAGACCATGTGGGGGGTCTTCAAAGCTGCGAAAAGACCTGACGTCACGAAAAGACCCGAAGTTGAAGTCCTGAAGCCTCGAAAGGACCCAAAGCCAGGTAAGGAGTAAGGTCCACTGAACAGTGTGTTTTTTATTTTATTAAACCCCTGTATTATGTTAATACTATATAGGCCCCTGACCACCAATGTTTCTTTTAAACTTTTAAGAGGGGGCCATGGCCACCAATGTTTTTAGAAACGTTTTTGGGGAACCAGGTGCAAAGGTTTTTTTTTTTTTAACTTATAGCGGGAGGGCCCTGGCCACCAATGATTTTTTTAACTTGTAGGGGGGTCCTCACCACCAATTTTCTTTTGAAAAAACAAACAAAAAAAATGTTTTGGGGGGCCCTTGCACCAATATATTTTTTTATCTTATGGGGCCCTGACCACCAATGATTTTTTAAAAACTTGTATATGGGACCCTGGCCAACAATGTTTTTGTTTTAACCACCAATGGCTTTTTATAAATTATGTGTGGGGGGTTAGTTTTAGCACTGATGTCTATGTGGGCTTTTTACTGTGGTGTGGGCTTGGCTGAATCTGGGGTGGGCTTTGGGCACTGGGCTGGGGTTCTATAACCATATAAAGGCTGCAGGCTGAGTTATACAGGGGACTATCACTCATTGATTATAAGGGATAATGCACCCCCTTCTTTAAATGATAAGGTTGTTAGATGTCACTGACTGGCTCTGTGACCATATAAAGGCACAAGGCTGCAGACTAAGTTATACATTGGACCCCGAGTATTACACAGGTATTATATGGTATTGTGTCCCCTACCGTAAATGATAAGAATATTAGCTGTCACTGAGGGGTTCTGTCACCATATAAAGGCACAAGGCTGCAGGTTGAGTTATACAGGGATCTCTCTGTACAGGCTTTGAGCAAACTTACGGACTGTTCCAGCTAAACTGTGCTTAGTACAGGGGAATACATATGCTGCTGGGCCCGAGCCTGAAGGGGGGCCGGCAGTGCTGAACTTTTCGAAAGAGCCGGGCCCCCCTTGCCAGTGCCGAAGCCGTGCCGCCTCATCCCGAAGTCGCGAACAGCCGAAATGCGGAAGTGCGAAAGTTATGAGCGAAAAGACCTAAAGCCACGAAAATAGCCAAAATTGGAGTCCTGAAGCAGCGAAAAGACCTGAAGTCACGAAAGGAGGCAAAGTTGAAGTCCTGAAGCCATGAGTTCAATTCCAACACCAATATCTATGAACAAACTTTGGGGACCGTTCCTGCTGAATTGTGCTTAGTACACAGGAATACCTATGCTGCCATTGTTTATGGGATGTCTCTGTACAGGCTGAGAGTAAACTTACGGACTGTTCCTGCTGAATTGTGCTTAGTACAGGTGAATTCCTATGCTGCCATATTTTTTGAGATCTCTCTGTAAAGGCTATGCGCAAACTTAGATAATGTTCCTGCTGAATTATGCTTAGTACAGGGGAATACCTATGCTGCCATCATTTTATGGGATCTTTCTATACAAGATTTAATCCAACGTCAGTGCTTTTCCTGCTGAATTGTTCTTAGTACAGAGGAATTCCTTTGCTTACATAGTTATATGGGATCTCTCTGTACAGGCTATGAGCAAAGTTAGGGACTGTTTCTGCCGAATTGTGCTTATTACAGAGGAATTCCTATGCTTCCAAAGTTTATGGGATCTCTCTGTGCAGGCAATGAGCAAAAGTAGGGGACTGTTCCTGCTGCTTGTACTTAGTTCAAGGGAATACCCATAGTTGAATGGGATCTCTCTGTACAGTATATTTAGGGGATTGTTCCTGCTGAATTGTGCTTAGTACAGAGGAATGCATATGCTGCCATAGTTTTTTGGGATCACTCTGTAGCTGTTATGAGCAAACTTAGGGACTACTCCTGCTGATTTGTGCTTAGTACAGGGGACTACATATGCTGCAATAGTTTTATGGGATGTCTCTGTAGAGGACAGTGATCGGAGTTCCCTCTGACCCATGCAATTTGACACTTAACCTTTGACCATTTGACTACCATAGTTGTAGTCACTTATCTGCCTTGGTGGCTCTTGCCACCATCTGCTTTGATCGGAGTTCCATCTGACCCATGCCATATGACAAATACCATTTGACCCATGGCCTTTGACCTATGTCATTTGACCCATGATGTTTGACCACCATAATGGTTGTCACTTGTCTGCCTTGGTGGCTCTTGCAGCCATCTGCTTTGACAGTCTCCTCTGACCCATGACCTTTGTCCTCCACAGTGGTTGTCATTCGTCTGCCTTGGTGGCTCTTGCTGCCATCTGCTTTGAGGGAGTTACCTTTGACCCCTGACCTTTGACCCCTGCCATTTGACCCATGAACAGGGCCCTCTGACCCAAGACATTTGACCAGTGACATTTGACTCATGACCTTTGACCCATGACTTTGACTACCATCATTTGGTTCGCTTATCTGCCTTGGGGACTATTGCAGCCATGTTCTTTGGTGGAGTGCCGTCTGATCAATGACCTTTGACCCATGACCATTGACTACTATCATAGTGGTCGCTTGTCTACCTTGGGGCTTTTGCAGCCATCTGCATTGGTGGAGTGACCTTTGACCCATGTCATTTAAACCATCATCTTTGATACATGAACTTTGACCACCATCGTGTGGATTATCTGCCTGATGGATCTTCCAGCCTCCTGCTTTGATTGATTACCTTTTAACCCATGCCCTTTGACCCATGCAATTTACCTATCTGCTTTGGTGGAGTACACTTTTTGACCCATGACCTTTGACCCATGACCTTTGACCACCATAATGGTTGTCACTTGCCTGCTGTGGTGGCTCTTGCAGCCATCTGCTTTGTCAGAGTCCCCTCTGACCCATGCCATTTTACACATGACCTTTGACCCATGACAGTTGACCATTATCATGAGGTATGCTCATCTGCCCTGTTGGCTCTTGCAGCCATCTGCTTTGGCGGAGTGCCTTTTGACCCGTTACCTATGACCCATACAATTTGACCACCACAATGGTTATCACTTGTCTGCCTTAGTGGCTGTTGGCACCATCTGCTTTGACGGAGTTCCCTCTGATCCATGACCTTTGACCCATGCAATTTAGCCTCCATCATGGGGTTTGCTTATTCCTGTGCTAGACCATCCAGTCAGACCCCTAGCTTACTCTAATGGAGTGCTTTTTGAGTAAACGCCAATCTAAATTCTAGGTATCTTACCCATGACCTTTAGCCCATGCTCTTTATTGCTACATGTGATACCAGATATGAGAGTCGATGAACAAAAATTTAACAAAATCCCTCCAGTTTCTTCTTCTGATCAGCACAACAAAATTTGCAACTGTGCCTTTACTTGGCAGCCTTCAATACCATTGGACCTTCCACATTTGACACGTGACCTTTGACATCCATCATGGGGTTTTCTTATCGGCCGTCGGGGCTCTTGCATCCATCTGCTTTGGTGGAGTGTCCTCTGACCTACGAACTTTGACCCATGACCATTGACCGTCATCATGAGGTACACTCATCTGCCATGTGGGTTCTTGCAGACTTCTGCTTTGGCGGAGTGGCTTACTCTGATCATACTCACTTCATCCCCTCTTCCTGGTTAACCTAACCCTCAACCCTAGTTGCGGGTTAGGTTGTGTCCAGAGTCTAGTGCCTGTTGTGTGCGGGCACTAGACTCTGAGGCCGAGCCGTAATAGCTGACAGACGCTGTGCGCGTGTTGTGTTGGGGAGGCCCATCTCGCACCTTTCTCACCTCCCAAATTGGAACGCCAGGGATTAGCTGATCCCTGGATTGCCTAGGCAGAGTAAGGGCGCCTAGTGTTGGAGCACGGTCCGGTCGCACTCGATGTGAAGCGGCTAAGCCTCGTGGTTGCCAGGGGTTTGCCGTGGTTGATCAGCCTGATGGAGGCCTAGTTTGCAGTGGCACAGTAAGCCCCCAGTGTGGGAGTTGTGTCTCACCCAACACTTACTGGCTGGATAGCAAAGCCAATATGGGGAAAACCCAAAGACAAAGGGGGGACAAAGCAGCGAAGGTGAAGGAGACGCAGGCTAAAAGCAAATCGCTACCGGCAATAAATGCCGAGGAGGAGAGAGCACTCAGACACAGACAGCGAATCAGGGGAAGATCACGAAGAGCAAGACCTACAGTCCTATATTGCACAACTACCCTCTAAATCGGATTTAAAGACATGCTCCACGAGATGACAAGATCTATTAAAGAGGATATCCAGGATATTGAAAGAGACATCAGTGCCCTTGCCATACGGACGGACAACCTGGAAACAAATATTGATAAGGTTTCTGCCCACCAAAGGTCAATGCATAAACACATCACAGATCAAGATAATAAAATATCTGAATTGCAAAGACAACTGGAAGACCAGGAGAACAGGAGTAGAAGGAACGATATCAGAATAAGAGATGTTCCTGAGGTGTTAGTAAATGATGGGATCCAACCAGACTGCCTCCAAATATTTAACAACCTCCTGAAAAGAGAGTCAACCTTAGAGATAGAGATTAGCAGAGCACACAGGGTGCAAAAGTTTAAAGCCACCTAACGCCCCACGTGATATCCTGTGTTGCCTTCATAACTTTTCTCTTAAAGTGGAGATTTTACTGAAAGCCAGAGAGGCAGACGACGTCTCCTATGAAGATAGCACTTTAAGACTTTTTCAAGACTTATCAAGGCAAGCCTTGCTTAAAAGGAAAATGCTGAAACCACTGACCGGTATATTAAGAGGGAAAAATATACTCTACAAGTGGGGACACCCCTTCTCCCTCACGGTGATCAAAGATGGGATAACAGCAATTATCAGATCTCCTGCCGATACTGGAAGTTTTATGCATAAACTCAAATTACCCCCAATAGATCTACCCGGTTGGCTAAAGGACCCTGAGCAACTGACAGAAGAAGAATTTGAACTAAAGGAGGAATGGACCCAAGTAAAGGGCCCTAAGAGAACTTCGGATATCTCAAGAACCACCCGTGGAATGACAAGATTGTCTCCAGAATGATACTGCAATACCATTGGAAGCCTTCCTCCCTCCTGGAGTGCTAGGAGTTTTTTGAAACCCTGAAAAGTAGAGCCTCAGAGCGACATACCCCAGATACTTATGGATAGAAATAGCTAGAGTACTACATTGATTTAATAGCTATACGGGCACCCCAAATGAGAATCTGTCCTGATCAAGATATTGGTATGTTCAAGGGCGCAGCAGAGGGCCCCAATCACCTATGATTGATAAGTATTTAAGACCTTATCCTGCCACTGCTGTATAATTTTTCTTCCCAGCTATCTTATCCTCTTTTATAACTTTAAGTTCCTTTTCTAATAAGGGTTATGATGCGACCTTTTTCAAGGATGATGCAAAACTTTAAAAACTCACATTAAATAACAAAGTGCTCCATCATAGACCAATCATTGCCCTCATTCAATTAACATCTCAGTGTGAATCATGTGTTCCAATTAAGTGCCTATCACATATAGCGAATCTGCATATATGTTAAAATAAACAAAAGCGTGTCCATCATGTATATATCAACAGTGCATAAATATACATCTATGTATTTCCATAAAAAATATAAATACGTGAATAAATATTTAATATTTTTGAATACAACCATGTCCGTGTTATAATTTAAAAGATCAACTTGTAATACTTAAAAACATCCACAAGATGTCACCAGTGTGTTTCAAAAAGGTTCACGTTACAGTATCCATAAAATACAAGTGTAACAAATACACTGTAACAACTACTGAGGTAAAACGAAACAAATTGTCTGCTAACCTTAATCTGCTTCCAGGAGTGAACAGGAATGTAAAAAGTGGAAAAAACATTTTTACTTCCTTGTTTTGTGACAAATAGTTACGTGATTTCCCTTCCCACCCCTAATTTGAATATGCAAATCCTAGATTCATTGCATAAAGCTTAGTACAAAGGAATACATATACTTTTTAAAAATGACTTCTCTAATAATAAAACAGTGTCTTGTACTTGATGGTAACTAAGTTAAAGTTTATGTGTTTTTAGCAGAATTAAGAGATGGAGATCAAAATCCCTTCTACGGCTGGACAAGATTATACGGAAAATAGAATTTATGCAAATCTCTCTCAAAATGTTTTCCCTGCTGGTAATAAAAAGTTCCTTAAGTTACCTGAAGTTGCATTTTGGGAACAAAGTGCCGAGTATGTTTTCCGACTGGCGATTTACTTTATTGCCGGTGGCAGAACAACCCGGATGCACCCAAAGAAGGAGAGAGCAATGGAGGGGAGGAGAATGTGACGAAGGGTGGGAAGAGAAAGCAATGGAGGGGAGGGAGGGGAGAGCAAGGGGGAGTAAGTTGTGCGAACCTGGCTAGGGGAAGGCAGAAGACATTTTTAAAGGTAGCTCCCAGCGCCCCCCTTTCATTGCGTCGTAGGACCTGCCTCTTCTGCCTGCTCCTAGTTCTGGCCCTGGCCAGTGGAAAAACATTTCAGGGATATGTTTCACCCATGGTAGCACAAATTTAAACGTGGGCATCATATCTCCCAGTGTGCCATCCGTCTTTAAAGGCATTCACAAGTTATTGCATTGTAATTACCAACTTCTGCTCCTAGATGGCAGTGTAGAGTTGGGTTGGATCTATGTTACCTGTATATATAGTGTTTGGCCACTAGAGGGAGTAGTGAAACACATAGAAAGGGGTGGAGTTTAGAAGAGAATTGGAGACAAAAAACACAGGGACAGATGTGCATCACAGGATGAACATCTACTGAAGAAGCCACCTTGCAGGAGAACCACAACCAGGACCCAAGTGAGTAGGAAGTGTGAGGCTCAGTTAGCATAGGTTTAGTTTTCTTATAGTGCACTGTAGCAGTGTTATGAGTCAGGTCAGGACAGTGAGCCAGAGGTTTTTGTGTGGGCTAAAGGGTTATGGGCTCATATTGGTGGTTGTGTGTATTTTGCAAAAAAAAAGTCTATGATTCTGTGGGGTGAACCTACAGTTAGTGGGAGTTTTGGACTTGGAACCTAAAGTATGTTGGTTTCAAAAGTGACCTTCAATTTGATCTTTTTCCCCTTCATTTTTTTAGTCTATATCTTGTTACAGAAAGGAATTGTACAACGGCAGATTTGAAAGGTGTATGTTGTCAAAAAAAAACCCATAATATAGGTTTTTTTTAATGTATTTTTTTACATACATTTGTCTTTATCAGGAATATACAAATAAGAAGCCGAAGAAAAGAGAAGGATATAGCAGAAGGGATAGAAGAGAGATCAGAAGACAGAGGAAGACGTTTGCCTGGGACACTCTCATGGTAAGTATTATGGCTTTGGTCGGTACAGAACATGTTTGTATTTAGTCCAGCATTGCTGTGGGAGATATTGGGGGGTTGATATTGTGGGTTATTTTTAGCATAGTGCCCATTTTTTAGGTTTTTAGTGCGATGTGGTTGGTTTGAAATTCTACAGAAGGTTGTTTTCATGTTGTATATATTGTAATAGTTCTAGGATCACTTGCTTGAATTTTGTTTTACAGGTATGGGATCGGTTATCCAGAAAGCTCTGCATGTCAAGAAGGCTTTCTCTCATAGACTCCATTTTATTCAAATTATCCAAAATGTTCTCTGTAATAATTAAACAGTACCTTGTACTTGATCCAAACTAAGTGATAATGAATCCTTATTTGAAGCAAAATCAGCCTATTGGGTTTATTTATTGTTTAAATGAATCTCTAGTAGACTAAAGGTATGAGGATCCAAATTACGGAAAGATTAGTTAACAGAAAACACTGAGCATTCTGGATAACAGGTCCCATACCTGTACTGAAGATTTTTACCAGTTGGGGAGCTAGGATTGCCTGGATGCTAATCTGGATAAATAGAATATTGATTTTTTGTTCTTTAAGAAAGCAATTTGGAATTTGGCCCAATAAAGCAACTACTTTTGAGACCTCATTTTGTGTGATTATTTGCAGAGGGTTGGGAGTATTATCTTTGGAGCGGCTGGGAGGATTATCTTCAGATCGGTTTGGTGGATTATCTTCAGAGCGGCTGGGAGGATTATCTTCAGAGTGCCTGGATTATTTTTGGAGCCTTTTGAGGATTATCTTTAGAGCACCTGGGAGGATTATCTTCAGAGCAGCTGGATTATCTTCAGAGCTGCTTTGAGGATCTTCAGAGTGGCTTGATTATCTTCCGAGAGGTTGGATTATCTTCAGGTCGGATGGGAGGATTACCTTCAGAACGGCTGGGAGGTGTATCTTCAGGCTATTGACACGAGTGGATTTTCAGAGGTTCGCGACGCGTTTTTTTAAAAAAACCTAAGATTGAAACTGCTAGCGTATTTATGCAGTGGTCGGCTTTTTTTAAAAACTGCACTGAAACTGCGCTGAACATCCGCACGTGTATCCATAGCCTCAGAGCTGCTGGGAGAATTATATTCGAAACGGCTGTGAGGATTATTTTCAGATTGGATGGGAGGATTATCTCCAGAGCGGTTTTGAGGATTATCTTCAGAACGGCTGGGAGGATTATATTCAGGTCGGATGGGAGGATTTTCTTCATTGCGACTGAGAGGATTATCTTCATATGGACTGAGTGAATTATCCGCAGTGCAGATGGGAGGATCATCTTCAGAGCAGCTGGGAGGATCATCTTCAGAGCGATTGAGAGGATTTTTTAAAGAGAAACTGAGAGGATTAACTTCAAAGCTTCTGGGAGGATTATCTTCAGGTTGGATGGGAGGATTTTCTTTGTTGTGATTGAGCGGATGATCTTCATATGGATTGAGTGAATTATCCGCAGTGCAGATGGGAGGATTATTTCCAGAGCGGTTGTGTGGATTATCTTCATAGCGGCTGGGAGGATTATCTTCAGAGTGGCTGTAGAGGTAGGCAATTTGGGTGCTTTTTTTTTTTTAAATTGGCACTTCCGAGGGGCCCAGCGCACAACCCAGCCTCCCTTTAAAGAGGTGGTTCACCTTCAAACAACTAGTTGTTTTCCGATAGATCACCAGAAATAATGACATTTTCCAATGACTTTCTATTTTCTATGTGTCACAGTTTTTCTAATATTGGAGTGTAAAGTGTCATTTTTCACCTTCTGAAGCAGCCCTGGGGGTCGCCGACCCTGTAAACTGTTCTAAATGGATACATTTAGTTGATACATTTCTTATCTTTGTCCCTGCTGAGCAGAATCTCTGGGTTTCATTACAGGCAGCTGTTAGAATTGATACAATAGTTGCTAATACTCCAGAGATGCTGCTGAGAAATGTATCAACTTAATGTTGCAAAATTGTAACAGTTCAGAGTCTGCACCTGATTTACTGAGCTGCTAGAATCAAACACCAGAGACAGGAACATTCAACTTTCAACATTCAACAGTAAGAAATAAATAATGGAAAGTAATTGAAAAAAGTCTTCATTTCCGGGGAACAATCTAAAAACAACTGAATTGAAAAAAGTGTTTGGAAGGTGAACAACCCCTTTACAGAGGGTCCATTATATCCATTTAGCTGTAAATTTAGTGACATATTCAGGGGCTGTAGCTGAGATTTCCTCAGAATGGTATAATTCACTCATTTTGTTTATCCAGTCCTGGATTATTGGGGGCTGCAGCGATTTCTATCATGTGGGGATCAGCAGTTTTGCCACATTGAATAGATGAGGTGCTATAGTAGAGAGGGACGGTGAAACATTTCTGGGACCATATAAAGGAACAAGGATACAGGCTGAGTTATACAGGGAACAATGAGTATATTTTGTGTATTAGAATGCATAATGTACCCCTACTGTAAATTATAAGGATTTGAGAATCCATATAAAGGCACACGGCTGCTGGTGAGTTATACAGGGAACTATCGTTTTACTCATGTGTTTTGTATTATAACAGAGACTGTGCACCCTATACTGTCTGTCATTCATAAGGATATTAGAAGTGATTGAGGGGTTCTGTGACAATATAAATGCACAAGACTGCAGGTTGAGTTACACTGGGAACTGTTACAAATATATTATAAGGGATAATAAACCCCCATTGTAAATTATAAGGCTATAGACATCACATATAAATGCACAAGGCTACAGGCTGAGTTATACAGGGAACTCTGAGTATTGTGTATTATAAGGGATATTGTACCCCCACTGAAGATGATAAGGATATTTGAAGTAGGGCCCCTTGCCACAATTGTTTTTAGCTCTTTATGCCCCAGGTCACCAATGTTTTTAATTTTTAGGGCCCCTTTGTCACCATTGTTTTTAACTCTTGGGGCCCCTTTGTCACCAATGTTTTTAATTTTTAGGGCCCCTTGCCGCCAATGTTTTTAACTCTCAGGGCCCCAGGCGACCAATGTCTTCAACTCTTATGGTCCCAGGCTATCAAAGTTTTTAACTCTTAGGGCCCCTTGCGACCAATGTTTTTAATCTTACGGCCCCTTGCCCACCAATGTTTTTAACTCTTAGGGCCCCAGGTGACCAATGTTTTCAACTCTTAAGGCCCTAGGCCACCAATGTTTTTTTAAGATTTAAAGGAGGGGTATTTTCATGAGAATTGTCACCTGATAGTAGCACAGATTTACTATTAATATATTTAAAAAACTTTTTAGGGTTAGTTTCCACCTCCACCGCAATTAACTCATTTATTTTCTTAGCCTTCCGGATTGCTGATTTACAACATTTATTACAGTGTTTATATTCATTAAATGCAGCTTCTGTCCCTACAGATTTGTAGTTTTTAAATGCCTTTCTCTTCTTTCCCATTAACTTCTTTACTTCTGCATTAAGCCACACAGGATGATTCTTAGAGCTTCTACGTTTAGTCCTTAAGGGAATAAATTGAGAACAGTAATGATTTAATATCATTTTAAAGGACAACCATTTCTGTTCTGTGTTTTTAGCTGAAAACCTAATGCAGGTATACAGGTATAGGATCCCTTATCCGGAAACCCGATATCCAGAAAGCTCAAAATTACAGAATGGCTGTCTCCCATAGACTCCATTTTATCCAAATAATCCAAATTTTAAAAAATGATTTCCTTTTTCTCTATAATAATAAAACAGTAGCTTGTACTTGATCCCAACTAAGATATAAGTAATCCTTATTGGAAGCAAAACCAGTCTATTGGGTTTATTTCATGTTTAAATGAGTTTCTAGTAAACCCCAGCATTCTGGATAACAGGTCCCATACCTGTACTATACCTGCTGTAAATCGTAGTGATATTAAAACTCACTGAGGGGTTCTGTGACCATATAAAGAGGGAGTCCTCAACCTTTTTTACCCACGAGCCACATTCAAATGTAGAAGGATCAGCGAGTAACAAATACATAAAAATTGTTCCAGGGGTGCAAAATAAGGGCTGTGGATGGCTATTTTGTAGCCTTTATGTGCACTGTCAGCCCACAGAAGCTTCTATTTGGCAGTACACCTAGTTTTTATGCAACTTAAACTTGCTTCCAAGCTAAGATTTCAAAAATTCGTACCTGCATTGAGGACACTGGGAGCAACATCCAAGGGATTGGTGAGCCACATTTTGCTCACGAGCCACTGGTTGGGGTCCACTGATATAAAGGCACAGGGCTACAGACTGAGCTGTACAGGAAACCCTGAGTGTCACTCATGTATTATTAGGGATTATAGAAATCTCTTAGGGGTTCTGTTACCATTTCAAGGCACAAGGCTGCGGAATGAGTTAGTCAGGGGACTCTGAGAACCACTCATGTATTATAAGGGATAATATACCCTCTACTGTAAAATATAAGGACATTTTAAAGTCACTGAGGGGTTTGGGAATCATAAAGGTACATAGGCTGCATGCTGAGTTAGTCAGGTGACTATCACTCATGTACTATTAAGGATACTGTACCCCTTACTGTAAATTGTAAGGATGTTAGAAGGCATTGAGGCATTATGAGACCATATAAAGGCAGAAGGCTGCATGCTGTGTTATACAGGGGAATAGAACTAATGTATTATAACGGATACTGTACCCCCTAGTTTGTGACATGGATTTTTTAAAGTTATTGAGGGTTTTCTTTTTTCTTTTTTTGTATAATGATTTTTATTGTTTTCCAAAAAGGAGATGATGGGGGGGGGGATACAGAAGGAAAAAGGAGGGGGAGTAGGGAAAGTGAGCAGGGGGGAAACAACAAAATTAACAAAAAGCATCACGACTCAGGCATCGTTTTTAAACAAAGCATTACACAAAGGCAATACAGCAAGAATTACAGTCCCCTCAAGGTTATACGGGTAGAAGGGATATAGCATGTTAACAACGTGTAGTAATGCTCAGAGTACAGATTGAAGAAACCCCTAATAACGATCTGTGTTATGTGAGTTTTGGAGTTCAGAAGTTGTCTATATTCCGCAGAGTCCCTGTATAAATACCACCTCAGCCATGTAGCCCTAAAGCTAGAGTGTTGTTTTTCTGTGAATGTAGATAATTCCTCAAATTTTGCTAATTCGTTAACCTTCCCTATCCATTCTTTACTGGTTGGTGGTATAGTGGATTTCCAGAGTCTAGGGATTAGGATTTTGGCTGAGTTAAGAAGATGATACTCCAGAGTAGTATCGGGGATCCCCTCCGTATTTTCTGTGTCCCAAAATAGAAGTATGCGGGCTGGTGATAAGGATAGATCTCTTCCTAGCACCTGGGAACAGGCTTTCAGAACTACCTGCCAGTAGTTTGTGAGAGCTGGGCAGTCCCAGAATATGTGTAGTAACGTGCCTATATCTGCTTTACACCTCCAGCAGGGGTTACTCGTGGTTGGATGAATCTTATGTAATTTTTCTGGGGTGTAATACCATCTACTTAAGATTTTATAATTTAACTCCTGGATCTTGCAACATCTAGAGCTGTAAATTAGACTGGGAATCCATTTCTGGATGAGTTCTTCTGAGACGTCCAGTCCTAGGTCCCACTCCCATGCCTGGACAAAAGGCAGCTGCTTTCTCTCACACTCACTTGATAGCATATCATAAATTGAAGAGATTATATGTTTAGGGGGGTTTCTCTAGTGCATAGAGTCTCAAAGGGCGTAAGGGGTTGTCCTAATTTGTTAGCTCCACCTAGATACCCCAAAAAATGCTTAAACTGGCAGTATTGATAATCTTGCAAATTTACCGTCGGCCTGGCCCGTCTAAGAAGATTTAAACCATGGCAGGTGGATCAAATGTGTGGCTTGTTGCTCAATCTCCACCCAGTCCTTACTATCTAGGTGGTGCGACCAGTCAATTATACGAGCAAGTGCTGCTGCTTTTAGGTATCTGGCACAGTCCGGGAGGGCAAGACCTCCTTCCGAATTTTTCTTATGTAAGATGGCAGCTTTAAGTCGTGGTGGGTGGTCCTGCCAGATGAATTTGGTGCTTTCAGATTGAAAAGATTTTAGCCAATTGGTTGAATATAGTAGAGGTAACACTGGAATAGGTAAAGTAGCCGTGGCATTATGTTCATCTTGACCACATTGATTCTACCTATCCAGGACAGGGGTTGTTTGGTCCAATTCCGTCGATCTTTATGAATGTTTGCGTATAGCAGTTTACAGTTGGTATCAGTCCATTCTTCATAGTCTTTAGTAATGGTTATTCCTAGGTAAGTGATCTGCTGGTTTGCCCAGCTGTATGGGAAGTTGTTTGAGAGTCGTTGAATTGTGTTTTGGCTGAGCGATACGTTTAATGCTTGCGATTTATGAAAATAATTTTGAAGTTGCTAAGCTTGCCAAATATCTCAAAGAGATTGTTGAGGCTTGTGATTGAGGTTAGCGGTTTTGTCAGGAAAAAAAGAAGGTCGTCGGCGTACGCTGCTACTTTATATTGTTTGTCTTTTATGGAAATCCCTGATATATCTGCATTCAATCTAATAGATATGAGCAGGGGTTCCAAAGCCAGGGCAAAAAGGGTACGTGAGAGGGGGCACCCTTGTCGTGTGCCGTTTTTGATGGGTAAGCGTTGAGAGAGTACTCCGTTCACTCTAACCCTAGCTACCGGTTAGAGAGATTTAATCCACTGGCACAGGCGGTCCCCGAAGCCGAACCTGGAGAGGCAGGAGAACATATAAACCCATTCGACCCTGTCAAATGCTTTTTCAGCATCGGTGGACAGAAGCATGAGAGGGATTTTTTTGTGCTTTGCATGGTGGAGTATGTTGATCAATTTATTGGTGTTATTTCTCGACTCTCTTCCAGATATAAAGCCGGCTTGATCCAGACCTATAAGATAACTTAAGGATGTTTGTATTCTAGATGCCACTATCTTCGCTAATATCTTCACATCTGCATTGATTATTGATACTGGTCTGTAGTTACTTGGATCTTCTGAATTTTTATTCGTTTTCAGAAGAAGAGTGATATGAGCTTGCAAGGAGTCAGAGGAAAGCGAGTGTTATTTTGGAGAGCATTAAAGGTTCTTGTCAGGTGTGGTATAAGCAGGTCTGAGCACTCTTTTTAATACCCCGCGGGGTAGCCGTCTGATCCGGGGCTTTTGCCATTTGGAGATGTCTTAATCGCCTGAAAGACTTCCTCCGCTGTGATATCGGCTTCCATAAGCAATTTCTGCGAGTCTGATAATCGTGGTATAGGTAACTTGTCTAGGAAAGCTTCTATAGCCTCTGCTCTTGGAAGGCCGTCAACAGTTGTGGGAGAGTCAATTTGGTACAGCTCTGAGTAGTATTTCTGAAATTCTTGAGCTATGTTGAAGTTTTATCACCTTGTTTGTTCCGTAAGCAGTGTATATGATTTTTAATGACTCTCGCTTTCAGCAATCGGGCCAGTAGCTTGCCACTCTTGTCCCCGTGCTCATAGAAACGGTGTCTCATTCTGGAGATGACCTTTTCCGTAAAAAGTTTATGGTGTTCCGCTAGGGCTTGCCGTGATGCGGTAAGTCTAGTGTATATAGTTCCGTAGTTGGTGCCTTTTTATGTGCCATTTCGAGATTCCTGACCTCAGCCAAGAGTGAGTTCTGTTTAGCTTGATGCACTTTCTTCCTTTTGGAACATAATTGGATCAACGTCCCTCCATGGCATTCTCCCTGAAATAGTTTGCAATAGCTGTTTTAACCTCATTCAGGACACTATTATCTTTCAGTATTGACTCATTTAATTTCCAGTTACTCCATTTTGAGATATTTGTTTTAAGGGAGAGTTGCATGGATATGGGGGCGTGATCCGACCATGTGCAAGTGTGAATGTCTGCGCCTCCTATCGCACTCAGATGGTGCTGAGATAGAAAAAAATGATCTATTCTGGTGTATAGGCTGTGCCTAGCAGAATAAAAAGTATAGTCTCTTTCCTTAGGCTTGACTAGTCGCCAGGCATCTACTACCTGTAGTTGATGTAAATCTTTTGTGATATTGTGAATAATGCGGTGGGGAATGCTGGATTTTCCGGCAGGACAGTCAATTTGGGGATCCATAGGGATGTTGAAATCTCCCCCTAGTATGAGGATTTCTTCGGAGAATCTGAGTAAGATCTCTGCAATTGTGTGAAAAGTTTTGTCCTGTCGCTTTTGGCAAAAGTAATCTTTTGGGTATCTAGGGTGCCCCTCACAAAAATATATCGTCCAGCTGGGTCTTTTTTGGTAGCCGACACTTTGAAGTTAAAGTGTTTCTCAAACAGAATCACTGTGCCCTTTGTCTTATTGGTCTGGGGATACTGCTGTACATTTCTGGGAAGTATTTATTAGTCCATCGGAAGGATGAGGACACCTTAAAATGAGTCTCTTGTACGAAGGCAACTTGTGCTTTTAGTCGTCTCAATTCTGAACTTAATAAGATCCGTTTCTGAGGTGAGTTAAGTCCATTAAAAAAAAGGAGGGGGGATAGAAAGAGATAGAAAGAGGATGAAGTAGTGGAAGAGAGTAAAGTGGGGGGTGAGGGTGAAGGTTAGGACTTAGAGTGTGGGGAGGAATGGGGAGGAGAAGTCAGTGGTAAAGAAAGGGGTGGGGTAGATGAGTTCAAGAGGAGATGTAGAAGGGGTGTGTGGCAAGGGATAGTTCCCCTTTGCTAAGATTATAATAGTAGCGCGCTCATACCACCGGATAGTATGTTAAAACATTACTTCTGTATAGTTAAAATATATAAAGAGCGTAGGAATGGTTGTGAACCTGAGGACAAACCATCTGGGGAGGAGCTCCGGTTTACTCTAGAGAAAGTATATGTGTAACAGCATGTGCTGTCCTAATCGTGGGATTATAGAACTGGGGCCTCTAATTGTTTGTAACTTTTATCCCACATAAATCTGCCAATGTTTATAAATGAGTGTAAGACATCAAAAGTATGCACAAGGTAGATTTGGGGTCTTTACATGTTATATACTTCATTAAATCTAAGTATTTTGGGTATCAAACTTTTCAGGGGACCCAGGCTTTCGTATTTAGGGTGTTTTATCTTGTTACCTAATAGTATGTGGCAGGTAAAATGCTGCAAGGTAGAAGTTATGAGGTGATTTTCATAACTATCTCCAAAATCGCCAAATTTAGTTAAGGCTCGCAGCTTGGTGCTTCAGAGTAGAAAGACATGCACACCCAATTTGGATTCAGGGGAATGTCTACTTTCTGAAAATATATATTTTATTGGGTGAATGTACATTTTTCTATCTTTGCCACACAAATTAATGCTGTAAATGTGTTGATTTTGCAGTACCTGAAATGACAGACCATGTGGAGGGGGTCTTCAAAGCTGCGAAAAGACCTGACGTCACGAAAAGACCCGAAGTTGAAGTCCTGAAGCCTCGAAAGGACCCAAAGCCAGGTAAGGAGTAAGGTCCACTGAACAATGTTTTTTATTTTATTAAACCCCTGGCTACTAATGTATTACATATTTCCCAATTGTCCCATTTTTAGAGGGACAGTCTCTCTTTTGCTCAACCCGCAGACCCTCGTTTGTACTGGAAAGTCCAGTTTTTCTGTGCACTGAACAGCCAGAAAAAGAAACAAAGTTGCTAACTTAATTGACTTTTGGCAGAGAGCCCAGAACAGCCAGAGCAGCAGATAAGATACTTTTGTAACAATTTTGAGATACGCAAATAAGTATTTGTAACAATATAAGACAACAGGTCCCTTGGGACTCACAGCTTAAAGGGAAATTCACCTTCATTAGCAAAACTGTAATAACTGAAAAAAACACAGAAGTATGTTCAAACTTTTATAACCCGACAAATTTTGTAAAATGAACATGGTAATTAGGGAGTGTGGCCACAAAAATGAGCGTGGTCAAAAAATATTTGCACCAACTTTTTGTCCCTCTTTTTATTTCCAAAATGTTGGGAGGTATGGTATTATGTTAATACTATATAGGCCCCAGGCCACCAATGTTTTTTTAAAAATAATCTATGAGGCCCCTGATCACCAATGTTTCTTAACTTTTAAGAGGGGGGCCATGGCCACCAATGTTTTTTTAGAGAGTTTTTTGGGGATCCTGGTGCAAAGGTTTTTGTATTTTTTTATGGCCACCAATGATTTTTTTTAACTTGTAGGGTGGTCCTGACCACCAGTGGCTTTTTATAAATTATGTGTGGGGGGTTAGTTTTTAGCGCTGATGTCTATGTGGGCTTTTTACTGTGGTGTGGGCTTGGCAGAATCTGGGGTGGGCCTTGGGCACTGGCCCGGGGTTCTATAACCATATAAAGGCACAAGGCTGCAGGTTGAGTTATACAGGGATCTCTCTGTACAGGCTTTGAGCAAACTTACGGACTGTTCCAGCTAAACTGTAATTAGTACAGGGGAATACATATGCTGCCATAGTTTTATGGGATCTCGATGTACAGGCTATGAGGAAACTTAGGGGCTGTTTCTGCTGAATTGGGCTTAGTATAGGGAATTCCTATTCTGCCATAGTTTTATGGGATCTATCTCTACAGGCTATGAGCAAATTTAGGGGACTGTTCCTGCTGGATTGTGCTTAGTACAGTGGAATACCTATGCTGTCACAACTTTATGGGATCTCCCTGTACAGTCTATGAGCAAACTTAGTGGTCTGTTCCTGCTGAATTGTGATTAAGGGATACGGTCATGGGAAAACATGTTTGATGCGTTTGAAAAAAACATGTTTTCCCATGACAGTATCCATTTAATACAGCGGGGGAACACCTATGCAGCCATAGATTCATGGAATCTCTCTGTACAGGCTATGAGCAATCTTAGGGCCTGCTCCTCCTGAATTGTGCTTAGTAAGGAGGAATATTTATGCTGCCATAGGTTTATGCAATCTCTCTGTAGATTCTATGAGCAAACTAGCAAACGTAGTGGATTGTTCCTGCTGAATTGTGCTTGGTACAAGGGAAATCCTATGCTGCCATAGTTTTATGGGATCTCTTTGTATAGGCTATGAGCAAACTTAGGGACAGTTCTTGCTGAATTGTGCTTAGTACAGGGGAATACCTATGCTGCCATTGCTGAAGCATTGTTGCTGGCGTGGTGTTCTCTGCTTCCCGCGAAAAGGAATGCGCCACCATATTGAGGAGTTCCTCAGAGTTATTAGGAACAATACTGACAGAGACACCGCAGCAGTACAACTGGATAATTTGGCGCAACAGTTTGAATCCATGGGATACCCGAATAGATTGATACAGGAACAACTACAGAAAGCGATACTTAGAACCCAGGAGGAACTTCTGCTGTCTAAGAGAGATGAGACCCCCCAACCAGATCTAATATTTACAACTGGAGTACCATAAGTGTACCGTTTAAAAACGCGTTGAATAGTAGGTGGGAGATTATCAACTCGGATCCACATCTCTCTTTCTTGGATAAAAAGAGGCTGCTGTTGGCCTAAAGATGAGGACGCAACCTTGGGGACCTGCTAGTGATTAAAGATGTGCCTCCGGATAAGACAACTAAGGGAAGGACCTGGCTGGAGAAACCACTCAAAAATGGCTGCTACAAGTGTGCAGGGTGTCTCACTTGTAGCGGGATATCACAAGGAACCTTTTTTACACACCTTAGGACGGGACGCAAGTTCACGATCAGACATAGACTGTCCTGTCAGTCGGACCATGTGGTCTATATAGCATAGTGCTCTTGTGGCTTGCACTATGTAGGCAAAGCATCCACGACCTACAGGGAGAGGATGAATAACCACAGAAGCACCATCAGGGCTGCCCTAACCACAGGAAAGGCTGACCAGCCAGTGGCGAAACACTGGCTGAAGTTTGGACACTCCTTACCTCAATTTATACACATGCTTATCGACCATGTGCCAGCCCCAAGGAGAGGAGGCAACAGGGATCTACTATTGTTACAAAAAGAGTCAATGTGGATCTATAAATTGGATGTGGTGGCTCCTAGAGGACTTAATGAAACCCTGGCGATGTCTCCCTTTATATGACAGTTTGCTATATAATACCCTCAGAAGGACTAAGAAAAGAGAGATTACTGGAGTTTACCCCTTTCTGCTTGTAACTAGAATTAATGCTGAACTTCATGCTTACAAAAGAACTTGATAATTTTCCTTCATAGATAAGACATAAGAAAAGATACACAATAATGAGACTTTGTTGATGTGCTTATATTTATTACCCTAATATGTTGCAATTATGTAAGATAGTCCTTGTATTGATAATCTATTTGGTGGTGGTGTTACATTGTAGCTGCTGGGTAACCTCCTCTACATTCTCTTAAAGATAAGAGCACATTATCCAGGGTTGTGCCTAACTCACCAACACTCAGTGGCGGGACTACCGGGGGAGCAGGGGGTGCGAGCGGGCCAGGGCCCGCACCCCCTCAGGGCCCCCCGGTAGTCCGTTCGCCGCTGAAAATGCGGCCAAATGCGGCCGTACGGAGGGCAGCGGGTCACAGCTGCGTGTCACGCACCAGGGCCCGTCCCCCTCTAGGATCGCTGCTGTATGGAGCCGGCACTTTTCCAAAGGGAGAAGTTGTCCGAAGGCCAGTAAGGGTGAGATTTGGGAAGGATGTGTATTGGCTCTCAGTATTACATAGGTTCCTAAAAGTCCTAAGGAGGATAGTAGGACTAACACAGTAGTTTTATGTTGTTTCCGTTTCATTTTTAGGAACCAAAGAGAAACATAACCATTTCCTGCTCTATAAGAGCCTTATCCTAAGTTCTCTCCCTCCCCCTCTATATGTTTATCCCTGCCAAATCCTATCCCAATTACCCACAATAAAGATACACACAATGACATTGTGGTTAATCTGTGTAATTCACAGCTTTATTAATAATTAGAATAAACTGCGCTTTTTGATCGTAAGGAAGGCAAAAAACCTCTGAGAAGCGGATTTCCTTCACTAGAGGGAAAAATTCCTTCCTGACCCCTTAAAGGCGATCGGATTTGCTCCCACGATCAATGCGCCAAATAGAATCAAGGGAAGCGGGGGGGGGGGAATATGGTAAGGTAGGGACTGCAGTGAAAGGATGAGAAAGAGAAGGGAATATGGCAGCATAAACAGGGCACATTTAAGCCGCACGATGAATGCTGCTTCCTTTCCATTCCATTGGAGGGATGCAATGAAAAGGAATGCAGGGTCCTACCAAGTGGCTTAAAGGAGTCCCTGTGTATAACACCATATTTTGGATAAAGGGGAGGAACCACTGGTGGAACTACAGTGGTTGAAGCACCGCTGGTGAAAGTGCAGTGGATGAAAGGGGGGCATCACTGGTGGAATTGAGATGTCCCATAGTTACTGCTGTTTCCTTGAGGATGTGGTGCCTAGACTGAGGTACATCGGTATTATGGTACCGAGGGAACTGCTGGTGGTGCTGGTGATCATTGCCGAGTTGATCCGAAGGACGCACCCTGTAAAACCAACAATAGATAACTCAGACTACGTATTTTTTCACCTTAGCAAGTGATATTCCTGTAAAGTCCCTTTATAGGGGTATGGGACCTATTATCAAGAATTCTTTGGACCTGGGGTTTTTTGGATTAACGGATCTTTCTGTAAATTTGGATCTTCATACCTCAAGTCTACTGGAAAATCATGTAAACATTAATAAAAACCCCAATAGGGTGAATTGCTTCCAATAACTATATCTTAGTTGGAATCAAGGTTATGAAACTGTTTTATTATTACAGAGAAAAAGGAAATCATTTTTAAAAAAAATTGGATAGTTGAATAAAATGAAGTCTATGGAAGATGGACTTTCCGTAATTCGGAGCTTCTTGGATAATGGGTTTCCAGATAACGGATCCCACACCTGTAATATTTAGGACTTAGGAGCACATTAAGGCACAAATCAGGTGATTAAGCCAAGTGTGGGAAAGAAAAGGATGGATTATATACTGCACCTGAATATCTCTCATTGGTTCTTAATCAGTATGGCCTTGTTGATCTTCTCTAGCTCTTTGTAGAGGTGTTTCAGGTGGGCCTTGATGTATCTGTAGTCCTGCCAGAACTCGTTCTTAAGGTGTAATTTCCAACCATTTGTTGATCTTCACGCAGTCCTTGGCCATCCACAGATCGTAAGAGTGCAAACCTGATGTCAAAGGTGATTTGTCCTGATGCACTCGAGATAAGGGCCCGCGAGTGGATCCTCAAAATCCCTGATCTCAAGATGTCCAGATCAGGCGAGATCCACGGTGCGGGCTAGAAAAATGTAAGAAGCAGAAAACATTGAGGTCAGGGCACACACTATGCTAAACCTGTCAAATTTCTGTTTTCGTTGTATTTACACAGAAAGAATGACATGTTTAGCATTGGGTTAGCCCTCTTTAGCCCCTTGGATACCTTTCGCAGCAGTCAGAGAAAATAAAATGAGGAATTAGCTGTGAGCACCTTTACCTTTTTCAAAGCGCCACTGGTAGTATTGCCGGCTACTTGCACTCATGCCCATTCTTGATGTTCCTGTAATATAAAATAAGAGTTTGGGAAGGTTAGAGTTAAGTAAAGAGTGTAAGAAGAAAACTACGAAAAAGAAGGAAC
>NC_054384.1:69729395-69796895 GCF_017654675.1 Xenopus laevis
CCGCATAGACAGGGCTCTAAACCACTGTGGAGCCCTGGCTTCACACCAAAGCTTTTAAAAACAGAACATAAAAAATGGTTGTAGGCTATCCATAAAGTTTCAAGTGTGTGAGCCAAGTGGTCAGATGCGGTATGGTATTGATAGAGTATGGCTGCTAAATCCTGCCCGCACAAGATACAGTAGGATGGTGAATGTTTTGCGCAACTGCACAGGCAGAGTACAATTTCCTCAAAATGGCGGTGCATGTTTTGCAGATGCCCTGCATGCTAATATTGAATCCTGCGGGTTTCTGCCCTCCCTTGTATTCAGCCATGCTGAGTTGGCAGGCACCAGATTCAGGAGCAGCAGTAGTGGGGGAAACACATGCAAGTTATGAAAGATATCTTTTTTGAAAAGAAATGATTTCATTATTACAAAATGCTTATGAAGAAACATGCTGTTTACAAATAAGATGAGATGGGAGAAAGTTTACTGAGAATAGCTATACAGCATCTGCTGGGTTGCCACCTTTTCTGGAAAAAAATACCGGCTTCCTATAAATTTTTCCTCTTTTTTCGCCCCTATTACAGTGGTGGGAAACTACCAGGGTGGCGGCGGGTGGCGGCTTGTACCAGGGCCCGCCAACACCGCCTGGCCCCATTTAATGGGGCCCTCAGGGCCGCGCGTCCAGAAAAGGTTAAGTTACTTGTATTTTCGTATGTGACATCATTGGTGGAGTGAATGCTTCGTCCAATGCGGCCGCGGATGGAAGGAAGCCAGGAAGCTCTCTTATTCCCTCCGCAATGTCCCTCACAAGGCTGTACATCCTGGAGTTTTCGAGTGACATAGCTCGCCTTCTCCGTTCAGTCCAGCTCCTGCATGTGATCTCCCGCCGTCTCCAGGCTACGCTGGGAGCGCAAGCAGGGGGCGGGTCGTTCATGATATCATGGCAAGTGCTGTGGAGAGCACAGGCATTCTCTGCAGTGGGTGATTTTTTTTTTTTTCTCATCGCTCTCCCCACCATCCTCCATTTTCACGGCACTGGCTATACACGGTACAGACCCACATTGGTAGGGAAGCTGCTGCTGCTACACTAGTGGGGAGGGCAATCCCTGTGCATTAGCAGGGGCGAATTCTGGCCCCTTGCATGAATACCGCCACCTGAGGCAGCAGCCATAAATTGCTGCTGCCACGTACTAACCCCCCCCCGAAATTGCTCTCAAGATAAAGGAGCAAGTATTTTTGCTGCCTGGTTACTGTACCACCTGTCAACTTGCTCATTGGTGAAGAATAGATAGAGATATAGAGAACCTCAGGTTGCATGGGGTAGTTTCTCTCAGCCCTTGGTGTGGCTGTGTGTGTGTCTGTCTGTGTTCTGTACAAAGTCTTTTTTTGTGCCTGCAGCCTGAAGTATGAATGGCAGGTGTGTGGCACACTGACTGAAGACGAATCCCGGGTTAGCGCTTGCTACAGCAGGAGAGGGAAAAGTTTTCTGGCGTCCAGGCTCTGGCCCTAGGGAGCCTCACTGCTAGTTGCACTGGGCAACCCAGGTTTTTTTTTTTATATTAAATATTGTGATTCTTATAGAACTTTTGAGTGTTGCCTATAAATAACCCCTGGGCAATTATAATAGCTGGTTCATGATAGATGGCAGTTGTGTTTAAATGTGGTCGATGTGTGGTACTAGATGTGCTTTATATGGTCACGAATAACCCTCAGTGCTTCTAATATCCTTATATTTACAGTAGGGGGTATTATATATATATATAGATAGATATAAGATATGTATACACTCAGCCTGCAGCCTTGTGCTTTATATGGTCAGCAGAACAACCGCTTCAGTGACTTCTCTAATATACTTTTTTCGTGTAACTTTTACATTAACTGTTGTTGCTAATTTTTATGACTCATTTGTGTATTTACCGGCCCTCTCCTATTATATTATCCAGTTCATAATTAAATCATGCTATGGTTCAAGGGGACTTTGCGCCTAGGCAACCAGACTACTGATAATTAAGATAGATTAGAATAAAGCTAAATAATCAAAACCCCACAAATAAATAAAAATGAAAACCAATTGCAAATAGTCCTCAGGATATCTCTCTCTATATCATCTAAATTTAACTCATAGGCGTCACATCTTTTAAGGGGGGGCCCAGCTGTAAAGATGTCTGTACGGCAGGGCCCTTTGGGGGTCTAGTTACGCCACTTGCCAAGACTTTCAATTATATGTAACTCCCCCTCCCCCTAGTTTCCCGCCCTTTTTGGTTTTCATTTTTTATTTCATTTTTTTTTATTTTTTATTCATTTTTTATTTTATTTTTTGTTTTTTTATTGGTTATTCATTTTGTAAGAATTAATCCGCTATTTTCTGTATATTGCTCTTCAAAGGTTCTATAATTACGCTCGATTGAGGATCCGCTCACAGATGGTTACAGGCCTCTTGCAGAGTTCGGGTAGTGTGTGACAGTATCCGGTGAAATAAGAAACGTAAGAATATCGATGACATTTAATCTACTAACACTAAGAGAGTGCGCTATTGAATTCCACATGCCACTTACAGTGAGCAAGCAATATAGCCCACACAGCGCCTATAGGAAGTGCGAGTAGATTCCTCTGGTAGAGGATGTACTTGAGTGAACATTGCATGACCACTGCCTATTGGTGTAACAGAAACGCCAATGTAATATACTCACCGTTTCTCCACATCTGGTGGTAATGGGTAAGCTGTTCGGGCGATGAGTTACCTATAGAGAACCAGTAAGGGTTAATTGGTAGTGTGTGTCAGCGATTGTCCAACGAGGTGCGGGCCAAGTGGTGCGGATAATACCGCAAGCGCAGGACACTCTTTAAGGTTGTAGTATGTTTTCAAGGAAGGTATGGCCACGGAGCACAACGGAACTGCCATCTCTATGCACCTCTCCGTATCTGTAGTGGAGGCGACAAAACATACAAGGCATGTGTATAGATGGATCCTCTCCATCGTAGCGTCTACCTTAATGGCTTTACTCCCTCTGAAGAGAGGAAAGTGGAGAAGAAGCGGTTATTTTTCCCCCCCCCTTGTTTTAACTCTGGGTATTAAAGGTACTTCTAACAGTCGAGCAATTGCCTGTTCTCAAAATGCACTTATATTGAAGTCACTATATTCGGATAAGTCACACTGGGAATTATACAGTTAAATAGTAGATGGGGCTATCGGATGATGTCATCATGGGGCCCTAAATGGTTCAACCCCCTTAACCACACGTCACTGCATTGTTTGGCGGCTTTTGAGGGATTTAAGTTTGTATGGTGGTACACAATTTTCTTATTTCCTGAAGACGGCTCGAGCACTAGTGCCGAAATGTTGAAAATACATTTTTGATTTTTGACACAATATATATATATATATATATATATATATATATATATATATATATATATATATATATATCCGGCAGTGCCCGCACTTGATCCAAGACAAAGCCAGAGGTGCACGATCAAATCAGAAGTATTATTAATCAGTAGTATATGAATAGTATATGAACATCTGCCCTGTGGGCTCTTGCAGCATCTGCTTTGGCGGAGTGCCTGCTGACCCATTACCTTTGACCCCATACAATTTGACCACCACAATGGGTTGTCACTTGTCTGCCTTAGTGGCTGTTGCCACCATCTGCTTTGAGGGAGTTCCCTCTGATCCATGCAATTTGGTCTCCATCATGGGGTTTGCTTATTCCTCTGCTAGGCCATCCAGTCACACCCCTAGCTGTGCCCTTATTTTAACAGAGGGGCTTTTTGCGTAAACACAAATTTAAATTCTTTGTATCTTGACCTTTAACCCATGCTCTTTTTGCTACAGGTGATACCAAACAGTAAAGGTAAAAAGGATATCAAGGGTTCTGGTTGTCCGCTTCCTCTGCCGGATATTCGTTTGCTGTTCTCCTCAGACTTAAAGCAAGGATCCAAAGTTTCGAAAGGAAAACCAGCGCTCACAGATCCACGAAAAAAAGAGAAAAAGAATAAAGAGAAAAGAGAGATTTCCCGCCAATATGGTGTAGTATTTTCCAAATGTGCACACACACCTTTATGTGATTAGCATATACAATAAATAAATAAAAGTATCCCTTGTATCCACTCCAACGTATTATCCACTATCCTAGACTTTAGCTCATACGGATTTTGTATAGAGGGGTACTCACGGACGTTTAACGGATACTGCGCAGTAAAGAGGTGTAGATATCAGTAGCGGGTTTTACATGCGGCTCCAAAGCTTCATCCACTATGGAAATTCACTGACATAGTGTAAAAATTGTAACATCTTAATGAACAAATATTAAAAAATGCACTCACAATATTCCCAGTAATAAAATCGCATAAAATATTTTGTCTCCCACAGTCACTGCTTCAGCGTCCCCAAGAATCTGCAAACTGTTGGTATTAAGGTGCGAAAAGTCGCCGGCGTCTTTTCCCACCGCGTGTAGACTCAGGCGCATAGCGATGGCGTATTACTTGACGCGTTCGTCATTCGATTTTCTCAAAAGGCTTCAAATTGTAATTTTTGCGCATGCGTTTTTACGTCCTGGCGAAAGTTCCGGTGGCGTGTTTTCTCCTTCCTTCCTCTTTGTCCTATCTAGCTGCTGGGTTGTCATATGTTCATCTCTATTGTTCTTTAACTCCTTATGACCAGTCTGTTGCCATCGAGTCCTAGTCCATAGCAACCATCATAATTTTACCAAAAATTTCACATAAATTTATCTCTCTTTTACAATCGTCCTATGGCGTCGCTACATAGACGATATAATAATCGTCTGGAAGGGCCCCCACTGACCTACTGATTGAGTTTGTCACAGATTAAACAATAATGACTTAAATATAGAGCTATCTCTTACCTATAGTCATAAAGAAATTAATTTCTAGACTTGACCATTTACCCAATAAACACACAACTGATATCTACACTCTTTACTGCGCAGTATCCGTTAAACGTTCGTGAGTACCCCTCTATACAAATCCGTATGAACTAAAGTCTTGGATAGTGGATAATACGTTTGGAGTGGATACAAGGGACACTTTTATTATTGTATATGCTAATCACACATAAAGGTTGTGTGTACACATTTGGAAAATGCTACACCATATTGGCAGAAATCTCTCTTTTCTCTTTTATTCTTTCTTCTTTTTTTCGTGGATCTGACCTCGTGCTGTGAGCGCTGGTTTTCCTTTTGAAACTTTGGATCCTTACAGGTGATACCAGCCTGCCTTCACCCTGCATACTCAAGTTAAAATCTGAGTATGGAAGTCGAACAAAAATTTAACAAAATCCCTCCAGTTTCTTCGTGTGATCAGCACAACATAATTTGCAGCTGTGCCTTTACTTGGATGGCCTTCAATGCCATTAGACCTGTGCGACTTTGACACATGACCCTTCATGACAGCCATCATGGGGTTTTTCTTATCAGTGTGGGGGCTCTGCAGCCATCTGCTTTGGTGGAGTGCCCTCTGACCTATGACCTTTGACCCATGACATTGACCGTCATCATGAGGCACACTCATCTGCCAGTGGGTTCTTGCAGCCTCTGCTTTGGTGGAGTGGCTTACTTCTTCTTTGGCACTCTTGCAGCCTTCTGCTTTGTCAGAGTCCCCTCTGAACCCATGACCTTGCCGCCATCTGCTGTTTGAGGAGTTTACCCCTGATCATGACCTTTTAACCATGACCTTTGACCACCATCATGGGGTTGTAATCACATATTCTGCAGCCATATGCTTTGGTGGGACTGCCCTCTGACCCAAACATTTGACCAATGCCATTTGACCCATGACCTTTGTCCATGCCATTTCGACACATGATCTTTTGACCCATGAACATTGACCATCATTCACGGTGGTCGGCGCCATTGTTTTAATGGGAATCTCTATACAGGTTATGAGTAAACTTAGCCTGTTCCTGCTGATTGTGCTTAGTACAGGGGAATTTCCTATGCTGCCCATATTTTTTTGAGGGGGGGGGGGGGGAGGGGAGGGGGGGAGGGGGGGGCGGGGGGGGGGCGTGGGGCGGGGGAAGGGCGGCGGTGGGGCGGGGAGGGGGGGTCGACGCCGAGGGTGGACTATTAGGCATACAGGCACGGAGGAAATCATACACAGGTGCTGAGGGGCACGCGCACGGCAGATAGCAGACATCAGGGGACCGAGCGCCCAGCGGACTGGGCTTGATGAGGAGCAGCGGATAACGGAAGAAGAGCGGGCGGATAGGGGGGGGGGCGGGGGGGGGGGGGGGGCGAGGGGGCGGAAGGGGCGCGGGACGGCGGGGGGATTGGGTAGGGTGCCGTGGGGGGGAAGGGGGGGGGGGGGGGGGGGGGGGGGGCGGGGGGGACGGAGCGGGGGACAGGCGGAGGAGGCAGGGAGGGAGGACTGGGGGGGTGGTGGTCGGGCGACGCGGCGGCACGGGGCGGAGCGATGGGGCGGGGAGGGGGGGGGGGGGGCGTGGCAGGGGGGGACGGGGTGGGAGGTGGGGGGAGGCACGTGGGGGGCGGTGGCAGCGGGCGGGGGAGGGGGGGGCGGCGGGGGGGCGACGGGGGCAGGGCGGGGGGGGGGTAGCGGCGGGGGGGGGGGGGCGAGTGGAGGGGGGGGGGGAGGGGGGGGGCGCGGCGGGAATGGTGAGGGCGGGCTGGGCGGGGGGGGGCGGCGGGGGGGGCGAGCGCGGTGGGGGGGGGAGGGGACGGCGCGGGGGGGGGGGGTGGGGGGGGCCGGGGGGGGCGGAGGAGGGCGGGTGGGGCGGGGGCGAATCTGAGGGCGGCGAGGGGGGCCAGGGCGGGAGGGGCGACGAGGGTTGGGGGGGGGGCGAGGGGGGGGCGGGGGGCGGAGGGAGGGGAGGAGGGGGGGAGGGGCGGGGGGGGGGGGGGGGAGGGGGGCGGGGGGGGGAGGGGGGGGGGGGGGGGGGGGGGGGGGGGGGGGTGCGGGAGGGAGGCGAGGGGGGGGGGGGGGGGGGGGGATCTCTCTGGTACAGGCTATGAGCAGCAAAGTTTGGGAATGTTTCCTGCCTGGCAATTGTGCTATTACAGGGGAATGCCTATGCTGCCATAGTTATGAGGAACTCTGTTCCAGCTGATGCAGCGAACTTATACTGTTCCTGACTGAATTGTGCCTTCCCTATTTTTGAGATCTCTACTGATTACAGGTCTATAAAGAACATACATCGTGGGAATACCTGAGCTGCCCTTGTTTCTCATGTTGATCCAGTTTGGATGCACAGAGTTGGCGTTCTTGCTTCTGATAGATGACATGCACTTGGTCAACCTCCAGGGTTGCACATGTCCTCTAATCTTCGATCCTTCTCCCTCCGCTCCAGTTGTCCGCTCATCCAGTGTCTGGAGGTCAAGCTTTCAGCGAGGGAAAGAGGTCGGTCTTAACCTCTCCATATATTTTTTCAGATTAGAAAGCTGGCCAAGCAATCATTATATTGCCGGTGCATATGCAGCTGTAGCTTGCCTGGATCTTAAAGAATGATGCCGCCATCTTCGTGGAGCAGCTCCAGTCCATAGTGTTTCCAGCCTGGAGGCTGCATCAGAGCATTCTCTCTGGGTCTTGTTGGCCACCCCATAGTGTGTCATGGTTCGGCCAGGTATTTGGGATTCGGCCAAATGCCCACGATTGCCCTTCATTAAAGATTTCAGCTGAATAACATAATCCCGAATCGAATCTTAATTGCATCATGAAACCCATGAAGGAATGGTAAACAGTGCGAAAAAACATTTTTTACTTCCCTTGTTTGTGACAAATAGTTACATGATTTCCCTTCCCACCCCTAATATTGTAATATGCAAATCTAGATCAGTGCATATAAGCTTAGTTCAAAGGGTAATCTGGTACGTACGCATACCTATGATTTTTTAAAAAAGACTGCCTTTTTCTCTATCAATAAAACAGTTGTCTTGTACTTGATCTGGTTAACTAAGCTTAAAGGCTTATATGTTTATTAAGCAGAATTTAAGAGATGGAGATCAAAAATCCCTCTAGGGTTGGACAAAAGATTATACAGAAAACTAGAATTTATTCGCAAAGCTTCTCTCAAAATGTTTCCCTGCTGGTAATAAAAATTCCTTAAGTCTACCTGAAGTGCATTTTGGAACAATCACAGTGCCAGAACCCGAGTATGTTTTTGCGACTGGCGATTTACTTTATTGCGCTGGCCCAGAACCAACCCTGGACCTCACCCACAAGACAGGAGAGAGCAATGGAGGGAGACTTGCAGAATGCGACGAAGGGTGGGTAGAGAAAAAGCAGACCCCGGAGGGAGGCTCAATTCTACACCGCGGTCGCACTGTATCTCCCATGATTCCACACGGACCCAAGTCTTGTAAGCAGGTACGGCGTCTCAAACCACTCACTCAGAATCGTTGCTGTCAACAAGTCTGCAAGACCTCCAGCTCCCACTCATACTCTGTTAACCCACATACCTCGACGTAAACAGGACGACGCCATCCCTCACGCTAACAGCCACACACAATCAATCATCTATGCACATAAGCGATCAAAATACACAACACTTCGCCTATCCTCATCCTCGACCAAACAGAGCATGCCCCAGTACCACTGCCACACACGCTCAGTAACAGCCGGCGGCAGTATGGTGACGAGGGAGGGAGAGCATAAGCGAGTAAGGGTGGGAACCCGGCTAGGGGAAGGCAGAAGACATTTTTAAAGGTAGCTCCAGCGCCCCCCTTTCATTTGCGTCGTAGGACCTGCCTCTTCTGCCTGCCTCCTAGTTCTGGCCCTGGCCAGTGGAAAAACATTTCAGGGATATGTTTCACCCATGGTTGCACAAATTGAAACGTGGGCATCATATCTCCCAGTGTGCCATTAGTCTTTAAAGGCATTCACAAGTTATTGCAGTGTAATTACCAACTTCTGCTCCTAGATGGCAGTGTAGAGTTGGGTTGGATCTATGTTAACTGTATATATAGTGTTTGGCCACTAGAGGGAGTGAGAGTAGTGAGAACACATAGGAAAGGGTGGAGTTTTAGAAGAGAATTGGAGACAAGCCACAGGGACAGATGTGCATCACAGGATGAACATCTACTGAAGAAGCCACCTTGCAGGAGAACCACAACCAGGACCCAAGTGAGTAGGAAGTGTGAGGCTCAGTTAGCATAGGTTTAGTTTTCTTATAGTGCACTGTAGCAGTGTAATGAGTCAGGTCAGGACAGTGAGCCAGAGGTTTTTGTGTGGCTAAAGGTTATGGGCTCATATTGGTGGTTGTGTGTATTTTGCAGAAAAAAAGTCTATGATTCTGTAGAGTGAACCTACAGTTAGTGGGAGTTTTGGACTTGGAACTAAAGTATGTTGGTTTTTCTAAAGTGACCTTCAATTTGATCTTTTTAGCCTTCATTTTTTTTAGTCTATATCTTGTTACAGAAATGGAATTGTACAAAAATTACGGCAGATTTGAAAGGTGTATGTTGTCAAAAAAAAACCCATAATATAGGTTTTTTTAATGGATTTTTTTACATACATTTGTCTTTATCAGGAATATACAAATAAGAAGGATATAGCAGAAGGGATAGAAGAGAGATCAGAAGACAGAGGAAGACGTTTGCCTGGGACACTCTCATGGTAAGTATTATGGCTTTGGTCGGTACAGAACATGTTTGTATTTAGTCCAGCATTGCTGTGGGAGATATTGGGGGGTTGATATTGTGGGTTATTTTTAGCATAGTGCCTATTTTTTAGGTTTTGAGTGTGATGTGGTTGGTGTGAAATTCTACAGAAGGTTGTTTCATGTTATATATATATATATTGTGTAGTTTCTATGATCATTTGCTTGAATTTTGTTTTACAGGTATGGGATCTGTAATCCAGAAAAGCTCTGAATTTCAAGAAGGTTTCTCCCATAGACTCCATTTTATTCTGAAGATAATATGGATTATCTTCAGAGCGGCTGGGAGGATTATCTTCAGAGTGCCTGGATTATTTTTTGAGCCTTTTGAGGATTATTTTCAGAGCACCTGGGAGGATTATCTTCAGAGCATCAGGGAGGATTATCTTCAGAGCATCTGGGAGAATTATCTTCAGAGCAGCTGTGAGGTTTGTTTTCAGAGTGGCTTGATTATTTTACGAGAGTTGGATTATCTTCAAATCGGATGGGAGGATTACCTTCAGAACGGCTGGGAGGTGTATCTTCAGGCTATTGACACGTGTGGATTTTCACAAAGGTTCGCGACGTGTTTTTTTTAAAAAAAAAACAAGATTGAAACTGCTAGAGTATTTATGCAGAGGTCGGCTTTTTTTAAAAACTGCACTGAAACTGCGCCGAACATCCGCACGTGTATCCATAGCCTCAGAGCTGCTGGGAGAATTATATTCGAAACTGTGAGGATTATTTTCAGATTGGATGGGAGGATTATCTCCAGAGCGGTTTTGAGGATTATCTTCAGAACGGCTGGGAGGATTATATTCAGGTCGGATGGGAGGATTTTCTTCATTGCGACTGAGAGGATTATCTTCGTATGGACCGCAGTGCAGATTGGAGGATTATCTTCAGAGCAGCTGGGAGGATCATCTTCAGAGTGATTGAGAGGATTTTTTTTAAGAGAAATTGAGGATTTACTTCACAGCTTCCGGGAGGATTATCTTCAGGTTGGATGGGAGGATTTTCATTGTTGTGATTGAGCGGATGATCTTCATATGGATTGAGTGAATTATCCGCAGTGCAGATGGGAGGATTATTTCCAGAGCGGTTGTGTGGATTATCTTCATAGCGGCTGGGAGGATTATCTGCAAAGTGTCTAGAACGATTCATTTAGGAGCGGCTGGGAGGATTATCTTCAGAGTGGCTGTAGAGGTAGGCAATTTTGGTGCTTTTTTTAAATTGGCACTTCCGAGGGGCCCAGCGCACAACCCAGCCTCCCTTTACAGAGGTGGTTTACCTTCAAACAACTAGTTGTTTTCCGATAGATCACCAGAAATAATGACATTTTCCAATGACTTTCTATTTTCTATGTGTCACAGTTTTTCTAATATTGAAGTATTTTTCACCTTCTGAAACAGCCCTGAGGGTCGCCGACCCTGTAAACTGTTCTAAATGGATACATTTAGTTGATACATTTCTTATCTTTGTCCCTGCTGAGCAGAATCTCTGGGTTTCATTACAGGCAGCTGTTAGAATTGATACAATAGTTGCTAATACTCCAGAGATGCTGCTGAGAAATATATCAACTTAATGTTGCAAAATTGTAACAGTTCAGAGTCTGCACCTGATTTACTGAGCTGCTAGAATCAAACACCAGAGACAGGAACATTCAACTTTCAACAGTAAAAAATAAATAATGGAATGTAATTCAAAAAGTTTTCATTTCCGGGGAACAATCTAAAGACAACTGAATTGAAAAAAGTGTTTGGAAGGTGAACAACCCCTTTACAGAGGGTCCAGTATATCCATTTAGCTGTAAATCTAGTGACATATTCAGGGGCTGTAGCTGAGATTTCCTCAGAATGGTATAATTCACTCATTTTGTTTATCCAGTCCTGGATTATTGGGGGCTGCAGCGATTTCTATCATGTGGGGATCAGCAGTTTTGCCACATTGAATAGATGAGGTGCTATTGTAGAGAGGGACGATGAAACATTTCTGGGACCATATAAAGGAACAAGGATACAGGCTGAGTTATACAGGGAACAATGAGTATATTTTGTGTATTATAATGCGTAATGTACCCCTACTGTAAATTATAAGGATTTGAGAATCCATATAAAGGCACACGGCTGCGGGTGAGTTATACAGGGAACTATCACTGTATAACTCATGTATTATGTATTATAACAGAGACTGTGCACCCTATACTGTCTGTCATTCATAAGGATATTAGAAGTCATTGAGGGTTCTGTGACAATATAAATGCACAAGACTGCAGGTTGAGTTACACTGGGGAATGTTACAAATGTATTATAGGGGATAATAAACCCCCATTGTAAATTATAAGGCTATAGACATCACATATAAATGCACAAGGCCACAGGCTGAGTTATACAGGGAACTCTGAAGTATTTGTGTAGTTATAAGGGATATTGTACCCCCACTGTAGATGATAAGGATATTTGTAGTAGGGCCCCTTGCCACAATTGTTTTTAGCTCTTTATGCCCCAGGTCACCAATGTTTTTTAATTTTTAGGGCCCCTTTTGTCACCAATGTTTTTACCTCTTAGGGCCCCAGGCGACCAATGTCTTCAACTCTTATTGGTCCCAAGATTATTCAAAGTTTTTACCCTTAGGGGCCCCAGGCCGCCAATGTTTTAACTCTTATGACCCCGGGTCACCAATGTTTTAACTCTTAGGGCGCTAGGCCACCAATGTTTTTAGCTCTTAGGGCCACATGCCACCAATGTTTTTTAACTCTTAAGGCCCTAGGCCACCAATGTTTTTTTAACATTTAAGATTTAAAGGAGGGGAAAAGTTTTTCATGAGAATTGTCACCTGACAGTAGCACAGATTTTCCATAGGCCAACACATTTCCTCGTTTACCATTGCCTTTATTCGGGACCGTCGAGTGTTTGACCAAAGTATTTAACCCACTGCCTCATATTTACACATCAGAAATGCGGAAAAGTTTCTACTAATAAATTTGATTTAGGTTGAGTAGGTAACTGTTTAAAGAAGTCTACCTTGACCAAAAGTTACTGTCCAGGTTCATGTCCATGTGAACTTTGGTACTGAGTGGGGGGGGGGTTCGTGGATTCCAGGGCAGGGTTTGGCCCAACTTGCCCCATCCTTCCTTATTACCTCATCAAGGCTTCCTCGCCTAGCAAACAATGGAGTGTAGTCATTGTGGGGCAGGAAGAAATATAATACTCCTCCATTCGCTTTAGCAGGAATCCCCCACCCCCAAAAGGATTTCTCATAACCTGGAGAGAGTGGTAACCAAAAACAAATCCAGCACAGCATTCCCTAATATCAAGCACCTTCATATACTAAATGTCTGGTATAGTATAAATAGGCTTGTGGGAAGTGGATGGAATTTCCAATATTGAGAGGGGCAATGGACTTGAATGGAAATGCTTACATTGTGGCCTATGGAGTAAAGCAATTTTGTAGTTCCTTTCAATCATTTGAGATCAATATGTGTCCCTATGTCTTTCATTCCCCATCAATGTACATATGAAGCAAATTAACCCTGCAGAGAAATTAACCCATTCCCTTCATCAAATAACCCACTGTATCAGCACCACAACCCAGTTTTACCCTTACACTGCCATTTTGGAGGCAGCTCCCAGCAGTATTAATTGCCCTGTCACCCAACCGGTAGAATGAGGCACAGGAGCCCCTTCCCTCAATATTACACCATAGGGATTAAAGAAAAACACAGAGACTTTTTTATGGGGAAACCTGTCGGAGAGCACAGGATTTATTAAAATGAACAGCTAATTTATATTTGGGCATCCCTAACGACCAATGATCCAGAGGAAGGCGAAAAACCCTAGAGTACTATGGGACCAATCTGCACTGTAGGTAAAAATTCCTTCCTGACTCCTAGAAACGGCAAGTCGGTTTTTACAACCCTGGGATCATTTAGGATTCAGGCCATGGTGTTGGGGTCGGCGGCCAGGCAGAGCAGCAGCAGGTGAGTCTTTGGGTGGAATGCTGAAAAGAAAAGATATAGAAAGTGTTGACATAAGAATAAAGACATACTTGTTTCCTTATTGATATTAAAGGCTATAGGTCTAGCATCTCTAGATAATGGGTAATTGGTCAGTAAATTGATTACATTACCGCAAACTCTCCGAAGCATCTTCATGATGGCCTTCCTGAAACTGTTTTCGGCAGGGTCGGCCTCTCCACCACCAGAGGGTCTTTTATGATTTCTTCCCACCTCAGGAGCTTCTTCTTTCTCCATCAACTTCCCTCCTCTTTCTCCTCCACTGCAGGAGATTGCTCTCTTCCGTTGTCTTCTCCTCCACTCTAGGGGGTTTGATGTTCATTGCTGCAGAACCTCCTACTTCTGCTCCCTCTTCTTTCTCCTCCTCTTCAGGGAATGTTGCTGTTGTTCAGCGGGAGGAGCTGTTTTCTTCATTTGTTGGAGCATCCTCCTCTTCTTTATCTTTCAGCTCCTTCTTCTTTCTCCTGAGAGGCAAGAGCTTCCTCTTCCTGCTGCTCCAGGAGCTGCTTCTTCCTCTGCTTGCTCCTCCAGTCTCTTCGTCCTCCACTGCAGTGTCGTTCAGCGGGAGCTCCTTCCGCTTCCTCTTCCTTGTCCTCTGTATCAAGGGCTTCCTCATCTGCTGCTGCAGGGGCTCCATCCTCCTCTTCTTCAGCTGCAGGACTGTGTGGCTTGTTCTTCTAGGTTTAGATAAGGAAGAAAATGGAAAAAAATGGGTCATTGTTGTAATTTGTTTCCAAAGTATTGCAACTACAATTGTGATCACTGGAATGATTAAAATAGCCAGATAGCCTTGTACCTAAGAGAATATCAGATTATACCTGCTACACACCTGTCCCTACTGTAAGCACATTGGGCAGTTACTGAGCTGAGTAAGTTCCATGCTAGACTTCCCCCTAGTGATACATGCTGAGATACATGCTATGGTTGTAGGGACCTAAAAAAGTTCAACAAGTTTCTGTGCTATCAGTATGGCCAAAAGCACCCAGAGGTACGAGAAAACATCTTTTTTTTTTTTTTTTTAATATGTTATGTGCCAGTAAGTGTAATTGAAAGTGTTAATTGCAGAATACATACCCAGCCGCTTTCTTTAGCTTCAGCTCCCTCAAGAACTCATGGTGAAGCTGGGTCAGATGTTGGTTGATAGTCTGTGAGCGCAGGGGAGGCACAAGGATAGGAGCAAAGGGGAAAGAAGGAGACAATTAGGATTATGCCTGTATATGTGCTGCTAATAGTACCTTTATATGCTGAGGGCAGTGAGGGTGTGGGATTCCCTGCTGGCAGCTGATGTTGTGATATTGTAATTTTGAGCATCAGCCTTTTCTCATCATAGGGAGAAAAAACCCCAAATTACCCCTTGTGCCGTTGTCCCGATTGCAATAGACCAATCAAAGTTCATTATCTAGCGGTTAAACACCCAAGAAAAGCATCAGGGACAGTGATCCCAGGTGAACTTACATTCTCCAGCCGCAGATACTCAAGTTGCTGCCTCCGGTTTCGCACTCGAGTTGGATGATCCTGTGGAAGAAGAGAGTCAATGTTAAGCGCTTCTTTGTACCAATGCCATTATTGTGGCCATGTGAACGCTTGTGATAAAACCATTTTTGTTTCTCGTGAAAATGGCACTTGGATGGGAGATTTTAGATGCCCCCAGGGGAGCAGGAGATACAATGAATGATAATGTTCTAGATTATTATAGAGACTCAAAGTGAATAATAACCTCTCCTATAATAATAATTATACTAGTGACACTTACAGGAGGCAGCTTGGCAGACTTCCTGAGGGCGGCATATTCCCTCTTGATCACTTCCTGTAACATAAAGAAAGAAGCAGCGTGAGATAAGAGCTGGCAATCTAATATCATTTGTTCCCTATTCATCTAAACATCTATTCTGCATTACATACCAGTGAGTTGAGCATTTTCCAGTAATGCATAATGTTCTCTTTGGCCCTCATCCTCGGGTCCACATCACATGTTAGAAGGAAGTGCTTTCTGAAAAAGAAAGATATCACTGAATGTTAATAAAACATTTTCCAGCAGTATTGCCCTTGCAGTTACCCCTGGGGCAATAGCAAATGATTCCCAACATGTAACAAGTCCATTTATGTTTTACTTACAGGACGATGTTCTCGCCGAATTCGACCCGGTAGTGATGTTCTGCAGGGAAAACACAATTCAGTTAAATACTGAGCTAAAGGGGGAAAGGAATTCACAAATAATAAAACAATGGCACAACCTTAGGAACTGATAAATAATAGAGGATTTTACCATAATAAGAAGCGAGGGCCTCAAAGTCCGTATATTCCGCCCTGAAGTCCTTCAGGACGGAGTACAGCGTCTGGAAGTAAAAAGAAAAAGCATTAGGGACAGAATACTAAGTGGCTCTGGCTCTGAGGTGAATAGAGACAATAAGGGGTTTGGGTTTTTATGGGGCAAACATGCCAGGAATAAGGGCATTTTATTCTGAAAATTTAATAAAAGTAGTGATTGGATTCCCTGGATGTCAGTTCTACCTGAGGCAAATTGTTTGGCAGCTCCAACACATATCTATATCTATATCTATATCTATATCTATATCTATATCTATATATATATATATATATATATATATATATATATATATATATATATATATATGAATGAACAAACAAGCCGCACTCCAAGGACTTCATTTTGAAAAATAAAGGTGAAGTTTTATTTCAACGTTTTGGCTCCTTATCTGGGGCCGTCTTCAGGAGAGTCTCCTGAAGACGGCCCCACTTAAGCAGCCGAAGTGTTGAGAATAAAACTTCACCTTTATTTTCAAAATGAAGACCTTGGAGTGTGGCTTGTTTGTTCACTGCATACTAATGTGTTGACCAGCACCCAGGCAGCGGTGGATTGTTAAGCGTGCACTATATATATATATATATATTATATATATATATATATATATATATATATATATATATAGATAGAGTTATAGAAGAGTGAAAGGGAAACACCAGTTCAGATGAGAGAGGATTGTTTAACACTGAGGCATTACCAGAAGAGATGGATTTCTCTGCTTCTTGTCCATCGTTGAAACCTAGAGGGACAAATAGACATAATCAGCCAAAATGAAGTCAAGAGTTGTTCCCCTTTAAATGAACTCTTTGTATGATGCAGAGAATGATGTTCTAAGACAATTTGCACTTGGTTTGCCTTTTTTATTATTTGTGGGTTTTGAGTTATTGAGCTTTTTCTTCAGCAGCTCTCCAGTTTGCAATTAAAACCATCTGGTTGCTAAGGTCCAAATTACTCTAGCAACCATGTTGCTGATTTGAAGAAAGTAGCAATAAACAATAAATGTGTAGCCTTACAGACATTTGTTTTTTTGATTGGGTCAGTGACCCCATTTTGAAAGCTGGAAGAGTCAGAAAACTATCGAAAACATTAATGAAAGACTAATGGAAAAGTTGCTTAGAAGTGCCATCCTGTTTTATACTAAAAATACATTAAAGGTGACCCACCCATTTAATTATTTCCTTATCTATATTCTCCCATTGTTATTGAAAATTGTTCCAGTCAATGCATTTAAAGCCCATTTATTATGCTGTTTGATTGGTTTGGCTTCTTTATAAATACCATATACAGTAGCCGTATGGGCTCATTATGCACAAAAGCCACGTGGGACCCCCAAGTGAATGATGACAGACTCTCTGAAGAAGAATCATTGCTGAATCAGTGAATTGCAAGATTTACCGTAATGAGATTCTCCCGATGGGGAAAAAAAAGTAGGGGCGCACCAGGCGGGGGCCCCCCAAAGGGGGGTCTTCCCTAAGGAACCCTGGCTCTCTTACACTGTTCAGCATAAAGATGTAATTATATAGAACCAATGGAGGAATGCAGAAAAATCACAAGATAGTTAATGGGCAGGGTGAATCAACGAAGTCGCGGTTCCAAAAATGAGAAAGGCACTGTAAGCCAATCTGTATAGAAAAGAGAATATAAACGGCAAGTAAGGGTAATTTAGCGTTAATATTTCCTATTTAATACAGAGGAAAGCAGAAATGTATTTTCCCTAAACTTTGATTCTTTGTATCAAGTTCCAGCAGGTACTGAGCCTCAGTCTCTAGAATGCTAGGAAGTTTCCTCACACAGTCAATTAGCAGAGAGCCCTAAATAACGCAGTCTGTGTCTCCCAACCAGCACTAACATTAAAGGCTTCTCTCAAGCACATTTAGGGGAAAATCTCCAAAATTCACTAAAAATCAGGCGAGAGGAGCAACATCTTGCTAGTCTGAGGGGGCGTCACCCAACCTTTTCCCCTCTTGTTTTACAAAGAAAGCGTGAGTGGGACAAGTGGAGTACAGACAGCTGGAACATTACATACGTCTTATATTCAATAGAAAATACTGTGTGTTAGGAACCCACTAAACCAGCTTTGAAACATAAAGCTCTATAAATACACCACACGACTCTCTCTTAATCGTACAAAGTCATGCTTGGAACACAAACACCCCAACTTACCGAGGACATTATACTAACGTCTTGGAATCAGACTTAAACCTCAATCCCTGAGCCAAATGGCTGACATATCAAAGTTAATCACAAAATGCGTCAGTATAGCTATAAAATAACAAGAACAATGAGATCCACCAGCTCTACCCACTATTAAGGCTAAGGAAGGGACCCCCTACAAGCCAAGGCACTGATGAACCATGGCTTTATAATGAATGGACCCAACAAGACTTATGCCAGCGCAGTAACTGCACTTGAACCAATAGGCCACATCATACAAAGCAAGGGCCTCTGTGTACTTAATAGTCTGTGTTATGTCTGCCACATCAATTAGAAATAAAAATGCCAAATATAATCCTCACTCATTCAACAGGGAACACTGCCCTTGAAGAGCAGGGGACGAGAGGTGACTATCTGTCACCTGGAAAACCAGCTTACAAAACCACACCAGCCGATTCAGGTAATCAATCAAGCTGTGACAGTTGGTCAGTCCGATTGGTGGCCCTCGTGGTGAGAGTAAAGCATACTTGCCCTCTGGGAAGATTTTTTTGCCCAAAAAACCTTTATTTAGTGGAAAAAGAGGAGGAATTTGGGCAAGATCCCACAGAGATGGCATGCAGTGGTGTGCCTCGCCTATTTACTGAATCTTGTATTTGTCCCCTAAAAGTGGCTTGTGAGATGCCTATTAATCTAGTGCTCTTGAGGAGAACCAAGTGCAGAACTTTTGTGGACGGCAGTTATGCAGACTGCCAGCAAAATTCACATATCTACAGAAGGAAACTTTTGGGAACCCGTAGCACACCATAAAGAAAACTAAGGTGGGAGTCAGAAGCGACGTGCCAATTGGGACAGCTTGGGTGCGTGTAGAATCGTGGGACACTTTACAGCAGGTCGCCATAGAAGAGAAGAGGAGACTAACCTAGCCAGGCGATTGACATGCTTGGTTTAGTCCGTGGTAAGTGTATATTCCCTCTGAGAATATTGCCACATAACCTTACTATAGGGAAAAAAAAGAGGGAAAAGCTTGGGTGACGCCCCCCTCAGAACTAGCAATGTTGCTCCTCTCCCCGATTTAGGTGACATTTGGAATTTTCCCCTTAAAATGTGCTTTGGGAGAAAGCCTTTAATGTTAGTGCCTGGTGAAGACACAGACTTTGGCAGTTAATTTAGGGTACTCTCTGCTAACTTGAACGTGTGCAAAGGGGAAACTTCCAGCATTCTAGAGGGACCGAGCCAGTACCTGACATATGGAACCTGATACAAAGCTCAAAGATTTAGGAAAATAACATTCTGCTTTCCTCTGTATTAAATAGGAAATATAGCGCCTAAATTGCCTGTTAACTTCCTTTATATTCTCTTTCTATACCAGATGCTTGACATGCCTTTCCTGCATTTTGCGACCTGCGACTCGAGTGATTCACACACCTGCCCATTAACACCTGGGAGTTTTTTTGGCTTCTCCATTGTTCATATTAATTACATCTTTATCTAAAAACAGTGTAAGAGAGCCAGGCGTTCCTTAGGAGACCCCCTTGGGTTGCCCCGGCCTTTGTGTCCGCCCCCTAACTTTTTTCCCCATCGGAGAATCTTCAAACAGGTTTAATCTGAAAATTCAACTGTTCAGCACTGATTCTTCTTCAGAGCAGTCACTATCGTCACTCAATTCACCTTTGGTGTAGTCTCCACGTGGCCTTTGTGCATATGAGCCCATTACCGGCTACTACATATCGCATATTTTATTTATAAAAGCCAATCACATCACACAGCATAATAATCGGGCGTTTAACTCATTCATGTGACTGGACACATGGTTTTTCATACAAATGGAGAATATGGTAATAACTAAGAAATAATAAATGGATGCTTGGTTCACTTTAATGATATTTTAGTATAAAACAGAGAGAGGCTAACTTCTAAGCAACTTTTTCCTATTAGTTCTCTATTAAAATGTTTGCGATAGTTTCTTCATGACTCTTTCCAGCTTCAAAATGGATATGGTCACTACCCCATCCAAAAACAAATGGCGTAAGGCTACACATTTATGTTATGCTACTTTTCTTCAAATAGGCACATGGTTACATTGCTAGAGTAATTTGGACACTTAGCAACCAATGGTTCTAATCTGCAAACGGAGACGCTGCTGAAGAAACAACAGCTCAATAACTCAAAACCCACAAATAATGAAAAAAAAGGCAAACCCAAGGCTAAATGTTGTCTTAGAACACTCATTTCTCTGCAATTATCTACAAAGAGCTTCAATTATCCAAAGCTGCCGAACAAACTCTTGACTTCATTTGGCAATGCTAGTAGCTTCAACCAATCCACTATCACAATCTTCTCGATAAAAACCTCTAGTTTCAAGCGTTTATGACAAGAAGCAGAGAAATCCATCTCTTTCTGGAATGCCTCGTGTAAAACAATCCTCTCTTACATCTAACTGGTTCCCTTCACTCTTCTATAAATTAAGCTTCTTCCTTAAAGCTAGCGCTGTCTGCTGGCTTCCTATTGTATATATTTATATATATATAATATAAAATAGTCATATAAATAGTAATATATAACTTATATTAATAATATAATATTATATATTTATATATTATATAAATAAATATATTTATATAGTTTATATAAAAATATATATAATAATATTTAGATATGTATAATAATATATATATATATTATATATATAATATATATATAGTTAGTATATATATAATTATATATCTATATAGTATAAATATTATATATATATAGTATACTATAAGATATATATATATTATATAATATTATATATTATATATAATATATTATATATATAAACATATTATATTATATTATTATATGATATAATAGAGATAACTCCCCACGTCAACGAGTGATCGTGTGTGTTATTTAAGAAGTTGTATGTCTCATTTATAATTGATCTTAGCCACGTTCCAAATATTAATGTCCAGTTAGAGCTAGAAATGCAATAAAGTAATAGCACTATACGCACGCAGATTTGTCAGAAATAGATGCTATATACGGATCTAGTGGCGAGAACGCTCAACGCCTACCATTCTCAGACTCAGAGAGCCATAAGGCTTTATCGTTATCAACAACATCAAATCCGGATGGCCATCGTTCTAAGAAAAAATTCGCCCGGTTGGAGGCTCCTGCAAGTGTGGTGGATGGAGGCACTCATATGACTCGGCGAGCGCACATCCAGGCGCCCACGTATACCTTACTATGCAAAGAAGCGCATTGGACTGAGAAAATCGATGTGAATCGAATACAAAAATGGCCACCGGCCGGTAAATACCGGCTGCCATATCACCGCGCGAAAAGCATGGATAATGCTATCGGAAGGAAGAGCGCCAGCACGATAATTTCTGCAGGATATCACTTCTGTGAGCAAACCAGGTGGCGTACTTTTACGCTCAGTTCGATGATTATCATGATCACCTACTTCCCTCTTCACGCTATACTTACGTGTACCTGAGCGCTGAAGGAGCACACACTATGACACTAAAACCATTCAACACTCGGTGATTTTACGCTATGTCCATATGTCTCAAGTAGGCCTTTCCCTGTGCCGTCATAACAGCCTCGTACAGTATGCCCCTGTGGATTCTTTGGCGTACACGATCTTCGATAGAGGTAGATAGAGCTAGCCGAACATAAGTCTTTCTCCCCGTTCTTACCTCATGCTTACGTGCGCACATTGAGACGGACAGCTACAGTCGAACAGGCTGTCACTATACCTAAACACGTGCGAGCCTGAGACCTTGCTCCTACGACAGCTTACTTCTCACAAAGACTCCCATTCATGCAACTATATAGCACGCCGTACGATCAGCGATATCGTGATTCCGGGAATGATTTCCGAACGTACTTCTGCATGTTACCCATCGTGCTTCGGCCACTGGTCCTCGCGGTCACCTGGATGCCACATCAATTTGTCACCTCTATAGAAAACTGATATCCACGCTAACTTGACTTGGCTTATCATTGGACTCTATCTCTCTAAGCTTATTAAATTTCCAGCACGATTTAGCAAATGCCCGCTAATCATTTATCTCTCCTGGCATGCTCCCCTCCTGCCCCATTCACCCTCCGCCAAAACCGCCTTTCTGCGACGATTCTCCTCAGAGCCAGAGCCACATAAGTATTCTGCTCGCCTGAATAGCCTTTTTTCTTTTTAACTACAAACGCACGAATGTTCGCGTTACTCTCAAGTCTGAATTATCAGGGCGAATGTGTAAGCGCGACGAGATATCTCGAGCACTTTTGAGCCCACTCGGAAATAAAGCCTGTCTCACACTTTATCTGGTACTTGGGATATAACACTCCTGCTTATTATATCTAATTCCCTAAGTTGCTGCCAATATGTTTTATTATTTGTAATTTCCCTTCCCCCTTTAGCCTCGAGTATTTAACTGAATTTGTGTTTTACCCCGCAGAACCATCACTTACCGGGTCGAATTCGGCCATGATTAAACATATCCTGATAAGTAAAACATAAATGGACTTTACATGATTGACATCATTTTATTCCCCCAGGGGTAACTGCAAAAGGCCAATACAGATAACAGCTTGGAAAACATTTTTATTAACCATTCATATATACTTTCTTTTTCAGAAAGCACTTCCTTCTAACATGTGATGTGGACCCGAGGATGAGGGCCAAAGAGAACATCATGCATTACTGGAAAAATGCTCCACTCACTGGTATGTAATGCAGAATAGATGTTTAGATGAATACGGGAGACAATGATATTAGATTGCGAGCTCTTATCGTCACGCTGCTTTTTCTTTATGGTTATAGGAAAGTGATCAAGAGGGAATATGCCGCCCTCAGGGAATCTGCCAAGCTCGCTCCTGTTAAGTGTCACTAGTATAATTATGATTATAGGAGAGGTTTATTATTCACTTTGAGTCTCCTATAATAACGTAGAACATTATCATTCATTGTATGCTCCTGCTCCCCTGGGGGCATCCTATAAAATCTCCGCCATCCAAGTGCCATTTTCACCAGAAACAAAAAATGGTTTTATCACAAAGCGTTCACATGGCCACAATAATGGCATTGGTACAAAGAAGCGCTTAACATTGACTCTCTTCTTCCACAGGATCATCCAACTCGAGTGCGAAACCGGAGGAAGCAGCTTGAGTATCTGCGCTGGAGAATGTAAGTTCACCTGGGATCACTGTCCCTGATGCTTTTCTGGGTGTTTAACCGCTAGATAATGAACTTTGATTGGTCTATTGCAATCGGGACAACGGCACAAGGGGTAATTTGGGGTTTTTTCTCCCTATGATGAGAAAAAGGCTGATGCTCAAAAATTACAATATCACAAACATCAGCTGCCGGCAGGGAATCCCACACCCTCACTGCCCCTCAGCATATAAAGGTACTATTAGCAGCACATATACAGGCATAATCCTAATTGTCTCCTTTCTTTCCCCTTTGCTCCTATCCTTGTGCCTCCCCTGCGCTCACAGACTATCAAACCAACATCTGACCCAGCTTCACCATGAGTTCTTGAGGGAGCTGAAGCTAAAGAAAGCGGCTGGGGTATGTATTCTGCATTAACCACTTTCAATTACACTTACTGGCCACATACATATTTAAAAAAAAAAAAAAAGATGTTTTCTCGTACCTCCGGGTGCTTTTGGCCATACTGATAGCACAGAAACTTGTTGAACTTTTTTTAGGTCCTACAACCATAGCATGTATCTCAGCATGTATCACTGGGGGAAGTCTAGCATGGAACTTACTCAGCTCAGTAACTGCCCAATGTGTTACAGTAGGGACAGGTGTGTAGTAGGTATAATGATATTTCTTAGGTACAAGCTATCTGGCTATTTTAATCATCCAGTGATCAGAATTGTAGTTGCAATACTTTGGAAACAAATTACAACAATGACCCATTTTTTTCATTTTCTTCCCTTTAAACCTAGTAAGAAACAAGCACACAGTCCTGCAGCTGAAGAAGAGGAGGATGGAGCCCCTGCAGCAGCAGATGAGGAAGCCCTTGATACAGAGGACAAGGAAGAGGAGCGGAAGGAGCTCCCGCTGAAGACCCTGCAGTGGAGGAGAAGATGATGGAGGAGCAAGCAGAGGAAGAAGCAGCTCCTGGAGCAGCAGAAGAGGAAGCTCTTGCCTCTCAGGAAGAAAGAAGAAGGAGCTGAAGATAAAGAAGAGGAGGATGCTCCAACAAATGAAGAAACAGCTCCTCCCGCTGAACAACAGCAAATTCCTGAAGAGGAGGAGAAAGAAGAGGGAGCAGAAGTAGGAGGTTTCTGCAGATGAACATCAAACCCCTAGAGTGGAGGAGAAGACAACGGAAGAGCAATCTCCTGCAGTGGAGGAGAAAGAGGAGGGAGTTGATGGAGAAGAAGAAGCTCCTGAGGTGGAAGAAATCATAAAAGACCCTCTGGTGGTGGAGAGGCCGACCCTCCGAAAACAGTTCAGGAAGGCCATCATGAAGATGCTTCGGAGAGTTGGGTAATGTAATCAATTTACTGACAATTACCCATTATCTAGAGATGCTAGACCTATAGCCTTTAATATCATAAGGAAACAAGTATGTCTTTATTCTTATGTCAACACTTTCTATATCTTTTCTTTTCAGCATTCCACCCAAAGACTCACCTGCTGCTGCTGCTGCTGCCGCCGACCCAACACCATGGCCTGAATCCTAAATGATCCAGGGTGTAAAACCGACTGCCGTTTCTAGGAGTCAGGAAGGAATTTTACCTACAGTGCAGATTGGTTCCCATAGTACTCTAGGGTTTTTCGCCTTCCTCTGGATCATTGGTCGTTAGGGATGCCCAAATATAAATTAGCTGTTCATTTTAATAAATCCTGTGCTCTCCGACAGGTTTCCCCATAAAAAAGTCTCTGTGTTTTTCTTTAATCCCTATGGTGAATATTGAGGGAAGGGGCTCCTGTGCCTCATTCTACCGGTTGGGGTGACAGGGCAATTAATACTGCTGGGAGCTGCTCAAAATGGCAGTGTAAGGGTAAAACTGGGTTGTGGTGCTGATACAGTGGGTTATTTGATGAAGGGAATGGGTTAATTTCTCTGCAGGGTTATTTGCTTCATATGTACATTGATGGGATGAAAGACATAGGGACACATATTGATCTCAAATGATTGAAAGGAACTACAAAATTGCTTTATCCATAGGCCACAATGTAAGCATTTCCATTCAAGTCCATTGCCCTCTTAATATTGGAATTCCATCCACTTCCCACAAGCCTATTTATACTATACCAGACATTTAGTATATGAAGGTGCTTGATATTAGGGAATGCCTGTGCTGGATTTGTTTTTTGGTTACCACTCTCTCCAGGTTATGAGAAATCCTTTTGGGGTAGGGGATTTCCTGCTAAAGCGATGGAGGAGTATTATATTTCTTCCTGCCCCCACAATGACACACTTCCATTGTTTGCTAGGCGAGGAAGTCCTTTGATGAGGTAATAAGGAAGGACTGGGGCAAGTTGGGCCAACCCTGCCCCTGGATCCACGAACCCCCCCCACTCAGTACCAAAGTTCACATGGACATGAACCTGGAACCAGTAACTTTTGGTCAAGGTAGACTCTTTAAACAGTTACCTAACTCAACCTAAATCAAATTTATTAGTAGAACTTTTCCGCATTTCTGATGTGTAAATATGAGGCAGTGGGTTAAATACTTTGGTCAAACACTCGACGGTCCGAATAAAGGCAATGGTAAACAAGGAAATGTGTTGCCTATGGGAAATCTGTGCTACTGTCAGGTGACAATTCTCATGAAAATACTTTCCCCTCCTTTAAATCTTAAATGTTAAAAAAACATTGGTGGCCTAGGGCCTTAAGAGTTAAAACATTGGTGGCATGTGGCCCTAAGAGCTAAAAACATTGGTGGCCTAGCGCCCTAAGAGTTAAAAACATTGGTGACCCGGGGTCATAAGAGTTAAAACATTGGCGGCCTGGGGCCCTAAGGGTAAAAACTTTGATATCTTGGGACCATAAGAGTTGAAGACATTGGTCGCCTGGGGCCCTAAGAGGTAAAAACATTGGTGACAAAGGGGCCCTAAAAATTAAAAACATTGGTGACCTGGGGCATAAAGAGCTAAAAACAATTGTGGCAAGGGGCCCTACTACAAATATCCTTATCATCTACAGTGGGGGTACAATATCCCTTATAATACACAATACTCAGAGTTCCCTGTATAACTCAGCCTGTGGCCTTGTGCATTTATATGTGATGTCTATAGCCTTATAATTTACAATGGGGGTTTATTATCCCCTATAATACATTTGTAACAGTTCCCAGTGTAACTCAACCTGCAGTCTTGTGCATTTATATTGTCACAGAACCCCTCAATGACTTCTAATATCCTTATGAATGACAGACAGTATAGGGTGCACAGTCTCTGTTATAATACATAATACCCGAGTTATACAGTGATAGTTCCCTGTATAACTCACCCGCAGCCGTGTGCCTTTATATGGATTCTCAAATCCTTATAATTTACAGTAGGGGTACATTACGCATTATAATACACAAAATATACTCATTGTTCCCTGTATAACTCAGCCTGTATCCTTGTTCCTTTATATGGTCCCAGAAATGTTTCACCGTCCCTCTCTACTATAGCACCTCATCTATTCAATGTGGCAAAACTGCTGATCCCCACATGATAGAAATCGCTGCAGCCCCCAATAATCCAGGACTGGATAAACAAAATGAGTGAATTATACCATTCTGAGGAAATCTCAGCTACAGCCCCTGAATATGTCACTAGATTTACAGCTAAATGGATATACTGGACCCTCTGTAAAGGGGTTGTTCACCTTCCAAACACTTTTTTCAATTCAGTTGTCTTTAGATTGTTCCCCGGAAATGAAAACTTTTTGAATTACATTCCATTATTTATTTTTTACTGTTGAAAGTTGAATGTTCCTGTCTCTGGTGTTTGATTCTAGCAGCTCAGTAAATCAGGTGCAGACTCTGAACTGTTACAATTTTGCAACATTAAGTTGATATATTTCTCAGCAGCATCTCTGGAGTATTAGCAACTATTGTATCAATTCTAACAGCTGCCTGTAATGAAACCAGAGATTCTGCTCAGCAGGGACAAAGATAAGAAATGTATCAACTAAATGTATCCATTTAGAACAGTTTACAGGGTCGGGGACCCTCAGGGCTGTTTCAGAGGTGAAAAATACTTCAATATTAGAAAAACTGTGACACATAGAAAATAGAAAGTCATTGGAAAATGTCATTATTTCTGCGTGATCTATCGGAAAACAACTAGTTGTTTGAAGGTAAACCACCTCTGTAAAGGGAGGCTGGGTTGTGCGCTGGGCCCCTCGGAAGTGCCAATTTAAAAAAAGCACCAAAATTGCCTACCTCTACAGCCACTCTGAAGATAATCCTCCCAGCCGCTCCTAAATGAATCGTTCTAGACACTTTGCAGATAATCCTCCAGCCGCTATGAAGATAATCCACACAAACCGCTCTGGAAATAATCCTCCCATCTGCACTGCGGATAATTCACTCAATCCATATGAAGATCATCCGCTCAATCACAACAATGAAAATCCTCCCATCCAACCTGAAGATAATCCTCCCGGAAGCTGTGAAGTAAATCCTCAATTTCTCTTAAAAAAAATCCTCTCAATCACTCTGAAGATGATCCTCCCAGCTGCTCTGAAGATAATCCTCCAATCTGCACTGCGGTCCATACGAAGATAATCCTCTCAGTCGCAATGAAGAAAATCCTCCCATCCGACCTGAATATAATCCTCCCAGCCGTTCTGAAGATAATCCTCAAAACCGCTCTGGAGATAATCCTCCCATCCAATCTGAAAATAATCCTCACAGCCGTTTCGAATATAATTCTCCCAGCAGCTCTGAGGCTATGGATACACGTGCGGATGTTCGGCGCAGTTTCAGTGCAGTTTTTAAAAAAAGCTGACCTCTGCAAAAATACGCTAGCAGTTTCAATCTTGTTTTTTTTTAAAAAAAAACGCGTCGCGAACCTTTGTGAAAATCCACACGTGTCAATAGCCTGAAGATACACCTCCCAGCCGTTCTGAAGGTAATCCTCCCATCCGACTTGAAGATAATCCAACTCTCGTAAAATAATCAAGCCACTCTGAAAACAATCCTCACAGCTGCTCTGAAGAATAATTCTCCCAGATGCTCTGAAGATAATCCTCCCTGATGCTCTGAAGATAATCCTCCCAGGTGCTCTGAAAATAATCCTCAAAGGCTCAAAAAATAATCCAGGCACTCTGAAGATAATCCTCCCAGCCGCTCTGAAGATAATCCATATTATCTTCAGAATAAAATGGAGTCTATGGGAGAAAACCTTCTTGAAATTCAGAGCTTTCTGGATTACAGATCCCATACCTGTAAAACAAAATTCAAGCAAATGATCCTAGAACTACCACAATATATATATATATAACATGAAAACAACCTTCTGTAGAATTTCACACCAACCACATCACACTCAAAACCTAAAAAAATAGGCACTATGCTAAAATAACCCACAATATCAACCCCCCAATATCTCCCACAGCAATGCTGGACTAAATACAAACATGTTCTGTACCGACCAAAGCCATAATACTTACCATGAGAGTGTCCCAGGCAAACGTCTTCCTCTGTCTTCTGATCTCTCTTCTATCCCTTCTGCTATATCCTTCTTATTTGTATATTCCTGATAAAGACAAATGTATGTAAAAAAATCCATTAAAAAAACCTATATTATGGGTTTTTTTTGACAACATACACCTTTCAAATCTGCCGTAATTTTTGTACAATTCCATTTCTGTAACAAGATATAGACTAAAAAAAATGAAGGCTAAAAAGATCAAATTGAAGGTCACTTTAGAAACCAACATACTTTAGGTTCCAAGTCCAAAACTCCCACTAACTGTAGGTTCACTCTACAGAATCATAGATTTTTTTTCTGCAAAATACACACAACCACCAATATGAGCCCATAACCCTTTAGCCCACACAAAAACCTCTGGCTCACTGTCCTGACCTGACTCATAACACTGCTACAGTGCACTATAAGAAAACTAAACCTATGCTAACTGAGCCTCACACTTCCTACTCACTTGGGTCCTGGTTGTGGTTCTCCTGCAAGGTGGCTTCTTCAGTAGATGTTCATCCTGTGATGCACATCTGTCCCTGTGGCTTGTCTCCAATTCTCTTCTAAACTCCACCCCTTTCTATGTGTTTCACTACTCTCACTCCCTCTAGTGGCCAAACACTATATATACAGTTAACATAGATCCAACCCAACTCTACACTGCCATCTAGGAGCAGAAGTTGGTAATTACACTGCAATAACTTGTGAATGCCTTTAAAGACTAATGGCACACTGGGAGATATGATGCCCACGTTTTAATTTGTGCAACCATGGGTGAAACATATCCCTGAAATGTTTTTCCACTGGCCAGGGCCAGAACTAGGAGCAGGCAGAAGAGGCAGGTCCTACGACGCAATGAAAGGGGGGCGCTGGGAGCTACCTTTAAAAATGTCTTCTGCCTTCCCCTAGCCGGGTTCCCACCCCTTACTCCCCTTTGCTCTCCCCTCCCTCGTCACCCTCCCCTCCGTTGCTTTCTCTACCCACCCTTCGTTGCATTCTCCTCCCCTCCATTGCTCTCTCCTTCTTTGGGTGCATCCGGGTTGTTCTGCCACCGGCAATAAAGTAAATCGCCAGTCGCAAAACATACTCGGCACTTTGTTCCCAAAATGCAACTTCAGGTAACTTAAGGAACTTTTTATTACCAGCAGGGAAAACATTTTGAGAGAGCTTTGCATAAATTCTATTTTCTGTATAATCTTGTCCAGCCCTAGAAGGGATTTTGATCTCCATCTCTTAATTCTGCTAAAAACATATAAACTTTAACTTAGTTACCATCAAGTACAAGACACTGTTTTATTATTAGAGAAAAAGGCAGTCATTTTTAAAAAGTATAGGTATTCCTTTGAACTAAGCTTTATGCACTGAATCTAGGATTTGCATATTCAAATTAGGGGTGGGAAGGGAAATCATGTAACTATTTGTCACAAAACAAGGAAGTAAAAATGTTTTTTCCACTTTTTACATTCCTGTCACTGTTCATATGCAAATTAAGATTCCGATTCGATATGTTATTCAGCTGAATCTTTAATGAAGGATTCTGGGATTTGGCCGAATCCCAAATACCCCGACACCACTACACACTATGGGTGGCAACAAGACCCAGAGAGAATGCTCAGATGCAGCCTCCAGGCTGGAACACTATGACTGGACTGCTCCACAAGATGGCGGCACAATGCTTTAAGACCAGGCAGTACAGCTGCTATGCACCGCAATAAATGATTGCTGGCCAGCTCTATCTGAAAAAATATAGGAGGTTAAGACCGACCTCTCCCTCCTACAAGCTGACCTCCAGACACTGATAGAGAGGACAACTGGAGCGGAGAGAAGGATCTAAAGATTAGAGGACATGTGCAACCCCCTGGAGGTACAAGTGCACACTCTACAAAGCCAAAACCCAACCCTGGCATCCAAACTGGACAACAATGAAAACAGGCAGCTCAGGTATTCCAATGTTTGCTTATAGACTGTACAGAGAGATCTCAAAAAATAGGGAAGCACAATTCAGCAGGAACAGTACATAAGTTCGCTCACAGCCTGAACAGAGTTCCCATAACTATGGCAGCATAGGCATTCCCCTGTAATAAGCACAATTCAGCAGGAACATTCCCAAACTTTGCTCATAGCCTGTACAGAGAGATCTCAAAAAAATATGGCAGCATAGGAATTCCCCTGTACTAGGCACAATTCAGCAGGAACAGAGCCTAAGTTTACTCATAACCTGTATAGAGAGTTCCCATAAAACAATGGCAGCCGACCACCGTGATGATGGTCAATGTTCATGGGTCAAAGATCATGTGTCAAATGGCATGGGACAAAGGTCATGGGTCAAATGGCATTGGTCAAATGTTTGGGTCAGAGGGCAGTCCACCAAAGCATATGGCTGCAGATATCGAACCTCATGATGGTGGTCAAAGGTCATGGTTAAAAGGTCATGAATCGGGGCGTGGTCTGATGGCGCACTGAGTGAGACGTGTTTTGTGGAGCTCCGACACACTGCTATCTTAAGCTCTTATTAGACCTGTTGTTCCTCGCCCAAATGAGGAGAAATCAAAAAGCACCGACTGTCGGTAACACCCCAAAGATCCCTGCCGCGAAACGGAACCGGGATATCGAAGAATTCTTTGAGAAACCTCATGACGAGGTCCGGTGATTCCAATATGGCGGATGAAGATCAGCGTTCCGTGAGTGATACGCAGCTACTAACACCGGACCCCCCTGCTCTCCAGACGCTCTTGGCTGCTTTACCCAACAAAGCGGATTTGGCACAGCTCTTGTCGGACATACAGTCTTCGATAAAGCAAGAGGTAACTGGCTTACAGACAGAGCTGACTAAAATGGCGGGCAAACTTATGGCTGTGGAATCGGCCCAGTCGGGTCTACTTGACAAAACAGACCAGTTATCCGCAAGAGCCACTAACCAAGAGCGGCAGATTTATATGCTAAAAAGGGCGACGGAAGATCTAGAAAATCGCAACAGGCGATGCAACATCAGAATCAGAGGGCTTTCAGAAAAGGCTGACCTCCCAGAAGCCCGCCGCTCTGTCGAAGGCCTTTTCCGACAACTACTGCATGCTGCATGCATCGTTTTGCCCAAAAGGAGGAACTCCTGCGCAGAGCGAGGGAGGCGGGCGAGTTGGACATCGAAGGTGACAAGATTGAGCTCTATCAGGATCTGGCTCACTCTACGATTCTACAACGCAGATTTCTGAAAGAGTTAATAGATGTCCTTCGATCACAAAAAGTTGTTTACCGTTGGGCTTTTCCGTTTGCCTTGGCGGCTAGACACAACGGTACTTGGATATATCTCCGGGAACCTGCCGACGCAAGCCGCTTCTGCTCTGCCTTGGATATCGCAACCCCGGACCTCTCCGCTTGGGCTCACTACGTATATGGCTCTGAGGACTTCGTTCCTGATGGCTGAACGGAAGGCGCCAGCTCCCATTTTTGCTCACTTACCTGAACACCGAGTGACCTGCTTCAGGTACCCTGTGATCCTTATGGCTGACACTCTCAGGGATTATCCTATGGTGCTCTGATGGTTTTTTGAGTGTGTCATATTTAGCTCTTTGCTTTGTTTTGGCTTGGTTTTGCCTTTTTGGGATAGCCCCTCTTGACTTTTGGGCCTCCCGTTGTTCAAGCTTGGATAATTGCTCTCCCTTAGACCTTTGGTCTCTCTTTTCTACCGCTTCTGGATCTACTATTATTGCTGCTTCACAGCCTTTACCGGGGCAACATCTCCAGGGCAGTGTGTATAGGCTCAACATGCCAGGACATCACCATATGCTGATCCCCTTATGATGGGCTTTTTACCTGTGTCTTGTCATCATTGGGTTAACTATTCCTTCTTCAATTGTCTGAGCGACAGCCTGCCTGAAATGTGTTAGCGATATTTTGGATCCTTTAAATGGGCGAAATAACATCTCTGCTTCCTGGGGTTTGGTGCCTTTTTTTTTTTTTTTTTTTTTTTTTTTTTTGCCGGGCAGGAGCCCCTGTTTTGGGTGCAGAACACGTTGGCCATACATGTACGTGTGTTAACAACATTGGCTGCCGTTAAAGTACTTTGCTCTTGTACTCATTTTGCTCTTATATTTCGCAGGTTGTATCCTTGAGCAATCTTTCTCTGTTTGCATCTACGTTTACATGCAAGGCTACTGTGATGCTATGTTCTGTGTATATCTGTTATGCATACGTGGGAATGTAGTAGAATGTAGATATGGGTTCCCCCCCCCCTTTTTTTTTTTTTTTTTTTTTTTTTTTACTATTTCTAAGCATAGTCTTTTGGGCATCTCCCAGGCTTGTAGGTGGTGCTTGGCCCAGGTTAGCAACTATACTCTCCATTCACTATGGTTTAAGTAAAACTCTCAAATTGTTTATGTTATCAATGTTTGCTGTTACATTTGCTGTTATATTGTGTCAGAGCAACACGCTCGGTTAGCTCCTAGACCCTCCCCTCTTTTACGCTCCACGGTTCTCCCTACTACACAGGGGTAACGGTTTGTAGTATCCCCGTTAGTAAGAGCGTATTACCTTTTGGGGGAGGAAAATTTTTTCCCGCTTCTCCCTTATACAATTTTCTTGACCCTCTTTTCACTTTCCCTTCCTTCTTTCATCTCCCTACTTTCCTGTACATACTCTTTTGCCCTCCCTTCTGTCCCCTCTTCCTATCCTTTGGACTTACTCTTACCTTCTTTTCTTCCTCCTCTCCTCCTCCCCCCTTTTTTTTTTTTTTTTTTTCTTCCTTCTCTTCACTCCCCTCATTTTGGTCTTTATCCCTCTTTTCCTCTCTCTCTTCTCTTCCCTTACTTTTTCCTTGGTCTACCTTTAGTATCTTGCCATAATGCAGTCCCGACAACAACAAGTTGCTTCACGAGGTACTTCTCAGGTAAAAGTGGTCAGCTTAAATGCAAACGGTCTCAATTCTCCCAAAAAACGTATCCTCCTCAGCGCAGAATTGCGAAGGTTAAAGACTCAGGTAGCTTTTATTCAAGAAACCCACTTCAAAGTGGACTCGGTCCCCCGCTGGTCCAACAAATACTTTCCAGAGATACATTGTAGTGTCCCCCAACAGAATAAAACTAAGGGGGTGGCTATCCTCTTTGGCAGGAACTTCCATTTTAAGGTTCTCTCCACCAAAAAAGATCCTAATGGTAGGTTTGTTTTTGTGAAAGGTACCCTAGGTACTCAGAAAATCACCTTTGCCAATATTTACTTGCCTAACAAGCATCAAGACGTTGCGTTTCACAATATCTCAGAAGTTCTCCTGAGCTTCATGGACGGCCTTTTAATCTTGGGTGGGGATCTGAATGTTCCTCTGGCTCCTCTCATTGATTGCTCCACATGCACATCCAGCGTGCCTGTGAGTGTCTCTCGTAATATTGTTAGAGACCTTCACCGCCTGCAGGTAGTTGATGCATGGCGTCTTGTCCAACCTGCAGGAAAGGACTATACTTTCTATTCCGCCAGACACAACCTTTATACTAGAATTGACTATCTGTTCTTGTCCCACCATCATCTTGGCGTTTTGGGTGATGCTGAAATTTACACCCGCACATGGTCCGACCATGCTCCTGTGTCTGTGACGGTGTCTTTGAACACGGATTTCTCTAGAGATGGCACTTGGAGGGTGAACGAATCGGGGCTAAAAGACAAGGCGTTCTTAGATGAACTTAGGGTTGCCCTACAAAATTATTTTACGGAAAATGTGACTGATGATATCAACCCTCTTACGGTTTGGGAAGCACACAAATGCTGCATTAGGGGCATTCTTATTCAATTGGGTTCTAGGAGGAAGCAGGCACATAAGGCTAAACATGAGAAGTTGTTATTTGATATCCGGCAATTGGAGACCACTCATATGAGTACCTCCGATGCAGCCTCTCTGATGAAATTAGTGGAATTACGCACAGCCCTGACAAACCATCACGACCTTTTTGTAGAGAAAGTCATCACGAGAATGAGGCATAGATTTTATGAGCATGGGGACAAATGCGGTAGATTACTTGCCCGTCTCCTATGCTCGCAGGTCACCAGGAATTACATCCACAGCATTCAGCCAAAGACGGGGGGTGCTTTACACCACAGCCCCCTTATAGCTCAGGAATTTCATAGGTATTATTCTGCTCTCTATCAGCTCGAATCCCCCACAGTAGTGGACGGCATCCCTCACGCTGATGCTATCGACACTTTTCTTAACTCTGTTGCTCTCCCTAGCTTGAATCCAGATCAGCAAGCAGCTCTTGACGCTGACATTACGGCTAATGAAGTTTCCCAAGCAATTAAATCTTCTCCGACGGGCAAAAGCCCGGGACCGGATGGTTACACTGTGAGCTATTATAAAGCCTGCTCAGATATCCTTATCCCTCATCTGACTAAAGCATTTAATGCTCTGCAGTCGGACGCCCATCTCTCCCACACTTCTCTGGAGGCACATATCTCACTGTTATTGAAAACTAATAAGAATCCGGTGGACCCTGGCAGTTATAGGCCGATCTCCCTGATAAATGTCGATGTCAAGCTCCTAGCAAAGATAGTCGCTTCCAGAATACAAACAGTACTAAACCCGTTGATCGGTCTTGACCAAACTGGCTTTATCCCGGGTAGAGAATCAAGAGACAATACTAATAAAGTGATTAATATACTACATTACGCAAAGCGTACCAACACCCGCCTCATGCTCCTGTCCACTGATGCCGAAAAGGCCTTTGATAGGGTTAGCTGGACATATATGTTTAGGTGCCTCACAAAATTTGGAATGGGTGAACGTATTAGTAAATGGATACAATCTCTGTATGATGGGCCTGTAGCCAGGGTCAGAGTCAACGGGGTGCTCTCCGAGTACATACATATCAAGAATGGCACTAGGCAGGGATGCCCTCTTTCCCCTACTCTATTCGCCCTTGCGCTGGAACCCTTTCTCGTGCATGTCAGGTCTCACTTAGATATTTCGGGTGTTGCGATTAGGGGCAAACAACAGAAGATAGCAGCTTACGCCGACGACCTGCTTTTCTTCATAACTAATCCTATTGTATCAATCCCCAATTTGAATAATCTACTGGATACGTATAGTCAATTAAGCAATTTCAAGATAAACTTCTCCAAGTCAGTTGCGCTAAACATCTCCATTCACCCGCAAACGATCCAGGGACTTTCTCAGAATTTTCCGTATAGCTGGGCGCATCGTCAGCTCACGTACTTAGGCATTACGATTACAAAAGATTATGATGATTGGGTGGAGATCAATTGTAAGAAATTACACAACACGTTAGCTAAAGATTTCCGTGCCTGGTCCAAGCAGCCTTTGTCATGGGTGGGCCGAATTAATGTTGTTAAGATGAATGTTATGCCTCGTTTGCTCTATTTGTTCCAATGTGTCCCGCTCTTCTATCCTACCAGCTGGTTGAAGACTTTTCAATCCTCTATTGTTAAGTTTATCTGGAATAACAAATCCCCTAGAATCAAATCTGTTCTCCTATACAGGAAAAAAATTGATGGGGGTCTGGCCCTCCCGGACTGTACACGATATCTTAGAGCATCGATACTTAATAGGATACTTGATTGGTCTTACCATGTGGACAATAAGGGATGGGTTGAAATCGAACAACAATCCTCGGGTACGCACCTTCTGCACTTGCCTTGGATTGATAAGCTACATCGGAGGATATTATATCCCTCGCACCCGTTACTTAAAAATACTCTGAAGATTTGGGATTTGGTAAAATGCAGCCCTAGTATTACATCTTTTCCTTCGCCCCTTATGCCGATCACGAACAACCCGGCGTTTCCGGCGGCGCTTAGACCCAAAGCGTTTCACGAGTGGTTGGTAGATGGCCACCTACAATTTGTACATGTGTTGGAGAAAGGGCAGCTCGCTAGCTTGGAGCTTCTTAGGCAAGCCAGACCTAATGCATCCCTCCAAGATTATAAATATTGTCAGATTAAACACTTCTTTGCTTATCTGGGAGGTGACAAAGTGTTGGGGAGACCACTAACTCCATTTGAAAAATTATGCATTTTGGAACTCCCTCCGTCACACACGATATCGCTTACTTATGATATGTTGGGGCCGGTGTTGGCAAGGAAGCAACTTCCATTTATAAAGGCGTGGGAAAAGAGATCTTGGCTTAGATATTCCTGAAGATTTGCATAAACGGGGCATAGCTAATCTGATGTTCAGTTCTAGATGCTGCAAAATTCAAGAGTTAAATTATAAGATTCTGTGTAGGTGGTACTACACACCGGTCAAATTGAACCGCATTTACCCCACTGTTAGTCATTTGTGTTGGAGGTGTAAGGCTAATGTCGGCTCTCTATTGCATATTTTTTGGGAATGCCCCGACCTCGCTGAATATTGGGCCACGATCCTACGTCTTTGCTCTATTATATTAGGGAGGCAGTTGCCCAACTACCCTGCTCATATCCTACTATTTTGGGAACTGGAGAACGGGGATGGTCCCTCAGATGTACCTTTAGAGCGACATCTGCTGAATGCCGCTAAGGCACTCATCCCCAGACTGTGGAAATCCACCGTTCCTCCTTCTGTTAAGGATTGGGCCGTGAAAGTTAATGAAATTGCCAAATTCGAGGAGTTATCCACTTTCTCCAGTAAGCAACACTTACGATATAGGGATGTATGGTTGAGATGGTTGCTATTCAGGGAGACGGATGACTATGCACTACTCTTTACGTCCTGAGCAGGGCGACTCGGTTGTATCCTTAGGCCTACCTGACACCCATGCACTAGGTCCTCCCCAGGCTGGGGGGCTTCGTCATTTACTCCTACATGTATGTAATTGTCGTTAACTCTAGCGGGTGTACTCTGCTGTATTGTTTTGATAGGAAGTACTGCATTTTCATACCTATGTACTGCATGATTTGATATTGCTGGCTTTGACCTTTCCCCCTCCCCCCTTTCCTTTCTTTTTTTCTGTACCCCCCCCCACTTTTGAAAATCAATAAAAACATATTTCAAAAAAAAAAAAAAAAAGGTCATGAATCAGGGGTAACTCCCTCAAAGCAGATGGCGGCAAGGTCATGGGTCAGAGGGGACTCTGACAAAGCAGAAGGCTGCAAGAGTGCCAAAGAAGAAACGTAAGCCACTCCACCAAAGCAGAAGGCTGCAAGAACCCACATGGCAGATGAGTGTGCCTCATGATGACGGTCAATGGTCATGGGTCAAAGGTCATAGGGCACTCCACCAAAGCAGATGGCTGCAAGAGCCCCCACAGCTGATAAGAAAACCCCATGATGGCTGTCATGAAGGTCATGTGTCAAAAGTCGCAGGTCTAATGGCATTGAAGGCCGTCCAAGTAAAGGCACAGCTGCAAATTATGTTGTGCTGATCACACGAAGAAACTGGAAGGATTTTGTTAAATTTTTGTTCGACTTCCATACTCAGATTTTAACTTGAGTATGCAGGGTGAAGGCAGGCTGGTATCACCTGTAAGGATCCAAAGTTTCAAAAGGAAAACCAGCGCTCACAGCACGAGGTCAGATCCACGAAAAAAAGAGAAAGAATAAAAGAGAAAAGAGAGATTTCTGCCAATATGGTGTAGCATTTTCCAAATATGTACACACACCTTTATGTGATTAGCATATACAATAAATAAAAGTGTCCCTTGTATCCACTCCAACGTATTATCCACTATCCAAGACTTTAGTTCATACGGATTTGTATAGAGGGGTACTCACGAACGTTTAACGGATACTGCGCAGTAAAGAGGTGTAGATATCAGTTGTGTGTTTATTGGGTAAATGGTCAAGTCTAGAAAATTAATTTCTTTATGACTATAGGTAAGAGATAGCTCTATATTTAAGTCATTATTGTTTAATCCTGTGACAAACTCAATCAGTAGGTCAGTGGGGCCCTTCCAGACGATTATTATATCGTCTATGTAGCGACGCCATAGGACGATTGTAAAAGAGAGATAAATTTATGTGAAATTTTTGGTAAAATTATGATGGTTGCTATGGACTAGGACTCGATGGCAACAGACTGGTCATAAGGAGTTAAAGAACAATAGAGATGAACATATGACAACCCAGCAGCTAGATAGGACAAAGAGGAAGGAAGGAGAAAACACGCCACCGGAACTTTCGCCAGGACGTAAAAACGCATGCGCAAAAATTACAATTTGAAGCCTTTTGAGAAAATCGAATGACGAAACGCGTCAAGGCTAATACGCCATCGCTATGCGCCTGAGGTCTACACGCGGTGGGAAAAGACGCCGGCGACTTTTCGCACCTAATACCAACAGTTTGCAGATTCTTGGGGACGCTGAAGCAGTGACTGTGGGAGACAAAATATTTTATGCGATTTTATTACTGGAATATTGTGAGTGCATTTTTTAATATTTGTTCATTAAAGATGTTACAATTTTACACTATGTCAGTGAATTTCCATAGTGGGATGAAGCTTTGGAGCCGCATGTAAAACCCGCTACTGATATCTACACCTCTTTACTGCGCAGTATCCGTTAAACGTCCGTGAGTACCCCTCTATACAAATCCGTATGAGCTAAAGTCTAGGATAGTGGATAATACGTTGGAGTGGATACAAGGGATACTTTTATTTATTTATTGTATATGCTAATCACATAAAGGTGTGTGTGCACATTTGGAAAATACTACACCATATTGGCGGAAATCTCTCTTTTCTCTTTTATTCTTTTTCTCTTTTTTTCGTGGATCTGTGAGCGCTGGTTTTCCTTTCGAAACTTTGGATCCTTGCTTTAAGTCTGAGGGAGAACAGACAAACGATATACCGGCAGAGGAAGCGGACAACCAGAACCCTTGATATCCTTTTTACCTTTACTGTTTGGTATCACCTGTAGCAATAAAGAGCATGGGTTAAAGGTCAAGATACAACGAATTTAAATTTGTGTTTACGCAAAAAGCCCTCTGTTAAAATAAGGGCACAGCTAGGGGTGTGACTGGATGGCCTAGCAGAGGAATAAGCAAACCCCATGATGGAGACCAAATTGCATGGATCAGAGGGAACTCCCTCAAAGCAGATGGTGGCAACAGCCACTAAGGCAGACAAGTGACAACCATTGTGGTGGTCAAATTGTATGGGTCAAAGGTAATGGGTCAGCAGGCACTCCGCCAAAGCAGATGCTGCAAGAGCCCACAGGGCAGATGTTCATATACTATTCATATACTACTTCTGATTTGATCGTCCACCTCTGGCTTTGTCTTGGATCAAGTGCGGGCACTGCCGGATAATATATATATATATATATATATATATATATATATATATATATATATATATATATATATATATATATATATATATATATATATATATATATATATATATATATATATATATATATATATATATATATATATATATATATATATATTGTGTCAAAAAATCAAAAATGTATTTTCAACATTTCGGCACTAGTGCTCGAGCCGTCTTCAGGAATAAGAAAATTGTGTACCACCATACAAACTTAAATCCCTCAAAAGCCCGCCAAACAATGCAGTGACGTGTGTTAAGGGGGTTGAACCATTTAGGGCCCCATGATGACATCATCCGATAGCCCCATCTACTATTTAACTGTATAATTCCCAGTGTGACTTATCCAAATATAGTGACTTCAATATAAGTGCATTTTAGTGAGAACAGGCAATTGCTCGACTGTTAGAAGTACCTTTAATACCCAGAGTTAAAACAAGGGGGGGGGGAAAAATAACCGCTTCTTCTCCACTTTCCCTCTTCAGAGGGAGTAAAGCCATTAAGGTAGACGCTACGATGGAGAGGATCCATCTATACACATGCCTTGCATGTTTGTCGCCTCCACTACAGATACGGAGAGGTGCATAGAGATGGCAGTTCCGTTGTGCTCCGTGGCCATACCTTCCTTGAAAACATACTACACCTTAAAGAGTGTCCTGCGCTTGCGGTATTATCCGCACCACTTGGCCCGCACCTCGTTGGACAATCGCTGACACACACTACCAATTAACCCTTACTGGGATCTCTATAGGTAACTCATCGCCCGAACAGCTTACACCATTACCCACCAGATGTGGAGAACGGTGAGTATATTACATTGGCGTTTCTGTTACACACAATAGGCAGTGGTCATGCAATGTTCACTCAAGTACATCCTCTACCCGAGGAGTCTACTCGCACTTCCTATAGGCGCTGTGTGGGCTATATTGCTTGCTCACTGTAAGTGGCATGTGGAATTCAATAGCGCACTCTCTTAGTGTTAGTAGATTAAATGTCATCGATATTCTTACGTTTCTTATTTCACCGGATACTGTCACACACTACCCGAACTCTGCAAGAGGCCTGTAACCATCTGTGAGCCGGATCCTCAATCGAGCGTAAATGTATAGAACCTGAAGAGCAATATACAGAAAATAGGGGATTAATTCTTACAAAAGGGAATAACAATAAAAAAACAAAAAATAAAATAAAAAATAATAAAAAAAAATGAAATAAAAAATGAAACAAAAAAGGGGGGAAATAGGGGGGAGGGGGAGTTACATATAATTGAAAGTCTTGGCAGTGGCGTAACTAGACCCCCAAGGGCCCTGGTACAGACATTTACAGCTGGGCCCCCCCTAAAAGGATTGTTCGCCTATGAGTTAAATTTTAGTATGATATAGAGAGGGATATCCTGAGACTATTTGCAATTGGTTTTCATTTTTTATTATTTGTGGGTTTTGAGTTATTTAGCTTTTTATTCAGCAGTTTGCAATTTCAGTAGTCTGGTTGCTAGGGTCCAAAGTCCCCTTGGAACCATGCATTGATTTAATTATGAGACTGAAATATTAATAGGAGAGGGCCTAAATACACAAATGAGTCATTAAAAATTAGCAACAACAGTTAATGTAAAAGTTACACGAAAAAAGGATATTAGAAGTCACTGAGGGGTTGTTCTGTGACCATATAAAGGCACAAGGCTGCAGGCTGAGTTATACAGGGAACTCTGAGTATCACTCATGTATTATAAGGGATAATGTACCCCCTACTGTAAATGATACGGATATTAGAAGTCACTGAGGGGTTATTCTGTGACCATATAAAGCACATTCTAGTACCACATCGACCACATAAACTACAACTGCCAGCATCATGAACCAGCAGGTGGAAGAATTTGCCCAGGGTTATATGGCAACACTTCAAAGTTCTATAAAGAATCACAATATTTATATAAAAAAAAAACCCTGGGTGTCCCAGTGCAACTAGCAGTGAGCTCCCTGGTGCCAGAGCCTGGACTGCAGTCTGCAGAAACTTTTCCCTCTCCTGCTGTAGCAGCGCTAACCCAGGGATCGTCTTAGTCAGTGTGCCCACACACCTGCCATTCATCTCAGGCTGCAGGCACAAAAAGACTTTGTACCAGAACACAGACAGACACACACACAGCACACAAGGGCTGAGAGAAACTTACCCCATGCACCTGAGGTCTCTAATGCACAGGGGTGCTTCACCAATGAGGCAAGTTGAGGTGGTACTAGGTACCAGGGGCAGCAAAAATACTGCTCCTGGTACTTGAAGAGCGAATTTCGGGGGGGGGGCAGCAGCAATAGCTGCTGCCTCAGGTGGCGGAGGGGCCAGAATCGCCCCTGCTAATGCATCAGGGATGCCCCTCCCCCTAGTGTAGCAGCAGCAGCTCCTCCATGTGGGTCTGCGTGATAGCCAGTGCCTGTGTAAAATGGAGGAGGTGGGGAGAGCGATGAGAGAAAAAAAAATCACCACTGCGAGAATGCCTGTGCTTCCACCAGCACTTGCCATGATATCATGACGGACCCGCCCCCTGCTTGCGCTCCCCAGCGTAGCCTGGAGACGGGGGAGATCACATGCAGGACCTGGACTGAAGCGGAGGCGCAGCTACTGTCACTCGAAACTCCAGGTGTACAGGCTTTGAAGGGACATTGGCGGAGGAGGAATAAGAGAGCTTCCTGCTTCCTTCCATCGCGGCCCGATTGGACGAAGCATGCCACTGCCACCAATGATGTCACACGAAAATACAAGTAACTTAATTCCTTTTCTGGGACGCTGCGGCGCCTGCGGGCCCCATAAAGGGGGCAGGGGTGTGGGGGCCCTGGTACAGCCGCACCCGCCGCACCCCTGGTAGTTCCACCACTGTAATAGGGGAAAAAAGAGAAATTTATAGGAAGGCCGGTATTTTTTTCCAGAAAAGGTGGCAACCCTAGCAGGCTGGTATAGCTATTCTCAGTAAACTCTCCCATCTCATCTTATTTGTAAACAATGTTTCTTCATACGCATTTTTAATATGAAATCATTTCTTTTCATAAAATATCTTTCTAACTTGCATGTGTTTCCCCACTACTGCTGCTCCTGAATCTGGTGCTGCCAAACTCAGGCATGGCTGAATACAAGGGAGGGCAGAGACCTGCAGGATTTCATATAGCATGCAGGGCAGTCTGCAAAAACATGGCACCGCCATTTTGAGAAATTTGTACTCTGCCTTGCAGTTGGCAACATCACATCCTACTGTATCTTGTGGGCAGGATGTGGTAGCAGCCATACGCTAGTCAATACCATACCGCATCTGACCACTTGGCTCACACACTGAACTTATGGATAGCCTACAAACCATTTTTTATGTTCTGTTTTTAAAGCTTATGGTGTGAGCCAGGGCTACCATCAGTGGGTTTAGAGCCTCTGTCTATGCGGGGTACTTGGACTGTAGGGTTGCCACCTGGCTGGTATTTTACCGGCCTGGCCGGTAAAAATGACGATTGATCCCAATGTTATTAATAGGGAAAAAAGATAAATATATAGGAAGGCTGCAACCCTATTGGACTGCCATATAGTGGTGGGATTTGGGTGGGTTTCCTTGGTGCAGCAGCCATGGGGTCCGCAGAAAAGTTTCCAGGGGGGGGGGCAAGGAAGAAAACATATTTCACAATTTACTAGTACCCACATTTTGGTTTTCACACAAACCTAACAACAGCTTTTCTATAAATATTTCGAGTAGTAACTGTTGCACATGTATAGCATTGCCATTCTGTTAGTGACACAAACTCCTTGTTTGCCAGGACAACACTTGGTATTTTCTCCTTTCTTAACAAAATTACTAGCCAGAGATTTATAGAAAGTTATTCCCTCTAGACCTCCTGTTACAATTAGATACATACAGTGATGCCTCCATTTTACATAGCCTCATTTTAAGTATTTCCATGTTATACAACTTTTTGTGGTCCCACGGTCCCACCAATATTTAATGCATAATACATTTCACTGACTTTACACCATTTTTCTGGTCCATTTTTTTTACATATGGCAACAGAATATCCTCTATTATGACGTGTGTGTGTGAGAGAGGGAGTGTGTGGAAATATTATGCAACAAACAATTTGTTTTTCTCTCAGTCCTCATAAAAGGAAGCACTGCATGCAAACACTGCAGCATTCGCAGCATTAAACATTCGCAGCATTAAAGCCCGAACAACCAGGCTGCGCGAAAGCTTTTTTATCGTCAACTCACTGCCTGCCCTCCCACTACATTCCAGATACACCTGAACTGGGAACTGAACTTTGTGAACTGTTCATTTATTTGCACAATTCTAAAGGTTTACAAATGTATATATCCAATTTCTGCCAATATATTGCACATTTCAAATGTTTAAATATTTATTGTGTATTCTATGTGCTTTTTTGTGATATACACTAGCTGGAGCCACGTCGTTTCATCTCACTGTGTATCCGTATACTGCTGAGATTACAATAAAGTTTACTTTGACTGTCCTTGTCAGATTTAATTAGAAGGTGGATGCCTTCCTCAGCACCTGCTACAGTATTGTATATACAAAATATCTGCGGTTTCCAGAAACTGCTACTGATGTAGGTGCCGTGTTATCTCTTGGAGAGGACAGGGGCGTATTTATATTAAGAAACCCGAGTGCCTGTGCCTAAGGCGGCAGGTTTTGGGGGGCGGCCCTCAGGTGCCTATAAATTTAGTATTTTAAATTAAAAAAAGGTTAGGGTGCACGGCATATGGGGAATGTTTAGGCCCTTGCTGGGTCTGCTGCACCCTACTAAAGCATATTTGTTCGGTGCAGCTCTAGTCTCAGTCTCTATAGACAAGTGACAATAGGCTGTGGCAATAGGCTGCAAGCTTCAAGGGATACTATGCCTTTCTATGTCTATTTAAGCCTCTGCCTGGATGCTAGGGAGGTAGAACATTTCAAACAAGAAAATTATTCCAATTCAAACATAAAGAGCTGCAAAAGAGTAACGTGAAAAAACATATTCCCAACAGAATAATAATGTCTGCCTCAGTGATCCAATAACTGTATCTTTCTAGCCACTGCTAAACTACAATTCCCAGCATTCAATGCAAGAACCAGTAGCAGAGTTGTAGCTGATGTGCTAAGAGAGGAGATCTCAGCAGGACCTTCCTTCATTGGGCATGGGAGAGTCCAGTCAGCTACCAGTGAGTTCTGATGGTGGCCCTGGTTCTATGACTGCTTATGTTTAATGTCTATTTGTTGTATTTTCATAAATGCACATGTGTGTGACTCATGTGATTGGCTGCCAATTACTGGTATATCATGCCTTACTTGAGGATGACATCACTCCCAGCTCAGCACTGATTGGCTGAAAGCTGCCAGGGAAGGTGACTTAACAGCTCAGGCACAAGTGACCAGTATTTCATTTCTGGATTCAGAGGTAAGTGGAACATACTTTATGAGAGGAGGGGGGTATCAATAATACAAGGGGATAGTTTGGGCAGTGTGGCTTCCGTGATTTATAGTAGTGCGGGGACTAGAGCCAGGCCCGGACTGGCAATCTGTGGGATCTGGCAAATGACAAAGGGGCTGCTGTAAGATGCCATAGACAGTCACTATTTATTGGGCTGCTGGGGGGGCTGTGAGGGCCTATGCGGTCTCAAATGCCAGGGCCATTTTTAAATCCCAGTCCGGACTTTAGTCTAGAGCCAAAGCTCCCAAAATTGCCCCACTATTGCCTGCTATTGTAATTGTCTGGGAAGGTGCTAGTCATGAAATTGTCCATTGGAGATGTCAGTTTATCTTTCCAGTTCCATCTTTTCCAATTTCATTGGAAAAGGGGGGGATATTTTTGGTTATAAGCCACCAGGGAGTACAAATGGGTATAACTACAAGGAAGGGTACAATCAATGATGGGGCCTTGAAAACGCCCCTTCCCAAACTACTAAAACTTGTGGGTGCCAAAGTACCCAAAATCTGCCTGTGTGCCATTGCTAAGGGGAGTGAGGCAACATGAGAACTTGCTGTCCCACCGACTCTAATCCTGTGCTTATCTAGCTGTGCCTTAACTACAATTCCCAGCACCCCCTGTGGCCTGTAGTTATAGAATATAGTATGTTTGGTATTTCTTGTTTACTTGTTACAGCTTTTGAAGTGTTAGACCATTTACTCTGCTGCTCTTTAGCTGTAACTGTCAACTGCCATTTTTCCAACTGCCATTGGCCAACTGTCCCACTCATCACTCATCCTAGTGGCCTCAGCATTAGAGTAGATGATTGGGTAAGGGAGGACCTGAGAAGAAAGACAAGTAGCACAAGCCTAGAATTAGGGTGCCTTATGTTATGGGTACAGGGGCAATGATCAGAGCTTGACTGGTTATGAAAAGCCCCAGTGGGCCCATTACTCACCTGGGCCTCTAATGGGAACCAGTTTCTTTTGCCCCTATTACACCCCGCCAGTAACATACAGCTTTACAGCAATGGCATAGAGGGGGATTTGGGATTTGATTGATGACTCCCGTTCAATTCTAAATTCAATTTAATTGAGCCCTGGTGAAAGCAATTGGCAAAGAAATGAATGAGGGTGATTCCAAGTGTTCATTTAACTATTAGTTTGTGCATTGTGTCACCAGGACCCAACCAAGATTAGCAGGGGTGTCTAGGGCCCTTGATTGCACCAATAAATTCTGTCTCTCCCAATCAGCTCCTTTATTCTATTAAAGTTGCTGCTGATTGGTGTTACTGGTTATTTATAAGGCACAACTATATCCAGTAGAGCAGTATTGAGCTATTAAAGGAAAACTATACCCCCAAAATGAATACTTAAGCAACAGATAGTTTATATCAAATTGAATGACATATTAAAGAATCTTACCAAACTGGAATATATATTTACATAAATATTGACCTTTTACATCTCTTGCCTTGAACCAACATTTCGTGACTCTATCTGTGCTGCCTCAGAGATCACCTGACCAGAAATACTACAGCACTAACTGTTACAGGAAGAAGTGAGGAAGCAAAAGGCAGAACTCTGTCTTTTAATTGGCTCATGTGACCTTACATGTGGTGTGTATGTGTGCACAGTGAATCTTACGATCCCAGGGGGCGGCCCTTATTTTTTAAAATGGCAATTTACTATTTATGATTACCCAATGGCACATACTACTAAAAAAGTATATTATTATGATAATGGTTCATTTACATGAAGCAGGGTTTTACACATGAGCTGTTTTACTCAGTATCTTTTATTAGAGACCTACATTGTTTAGGGGGTATAGTTTTCCTTTAAGGGAAATCCAGTATATACAGATATATTTATGGCAGAGAGGGTTCAGTTCACAATCTCTTCTCTCTCTTTCTCTTCCCATAAAGTGAAATACGAGCGATTCCTAGTGATTTCCAGTGATTCCCAGCGATTCCTAGTGATTCTCATCGATTCCCAGGAGCAGAAGGAGAAAGAAGAAACACAAAAGTCTTTTTAAAGACTATCAACGTTCATCAGGAGCAGAAGAACAACTTGCCCAACCCATTGCGGGTTATTTGGAAGAAGGTAAGGATCCAGGGCCGCCATCAGGGGGGGACAGGGGGGACAAGTGTCCCTGGCATGAAGGGGGGCCCAGCAGTGCTGCACTTTTGAAAGAGCTGGGCCCCCTTGAGAGCGCCCGAGCCATGTGGCCATTTTTCAAGTTCCGAACAGCCGAAATGCGGAAGTGCCAAAAAGCCGAGCAGCCAAAGGACCCGAAGTCATGAAAACAGCCGAAGCCGAACTCCCGAAGCGGCGAAAAGACCGAAGTCATGAAAAGAGGCGAAGTTTAAGTCCTGAAGCCATGAGTTCAGTTTTACTGAACACCAATTTGTGTTTTATTTTTTAAATCCCCTGGCCACCAATGTTTTATTATAATATTCTAGAGGCCCGTGCCACCAATGTTTTTTTAAAAAATATTTTTTGGGGCCCCAATTTTTTTTAACTTGTAAGGGGGGCTCTGTCACCAATGCTTTTTAAAAAAAACATTTATGGGGGGGCCATGGCGCCAATGTTTTTTTTTTTTAACTTATAATAGCGTTTTATAACTTGGCTGGGGGGTTACTTTTTTAGCGCTGATTTTTAGCGCTATTTTCTTTAACTTATAATTGCGTTTTATAACTTGTGTGTGGGGGGGGTTACTTTTTTAGCGCTGATGTCTGTGTGGTCTTTTAACTGTGATGTGGAGTGGGTGGTATCTAGGGTGGGGCTCGGGCGCAAGTGTGGGCAGGGCCCAGGGGGCAACGAAAATTTTGTTGTACGGGGCCCCGTGATTTCTAATGGCGGCCCTGTTCCCATCTGTAATATGTATTAAACATTAGATGAGGCTGAAAAAAAGACACACGTCCATCAAGGTCTACCTTTTTTTGTAACTGCTGATCCAGAGGAAAGTAGGGCCCTGACAGAAATAAAAAGGGCTGATTTGTGGACCAAATAAAATGGGATGGTATGGTCTTAAAATGGGGACATGGGGAGCTGGTGGGAGGGGCATTCTATATACATAAGTTGGCATTTGTTTCTAATTGGAACCTTATTAAAACCATAGTTTCTGAATGAAAAGGGTTCTTATTAAATAAGGTGTAAATATGCTGCTGTGTTTACCTCTTTATTGTGTTTATTTGGGGGTCTTACATCTTTACGTTAACTCTAACCTTCCCAAATCTCTATTTTATATTACAGGAACATCAAAGATGGGCATGAGTGCAAGTAGCCGGCAATACTACCAGTGGCGCTTTGAAAAGGTAAAGGTGCTCACAGCTAATTTCCTCATTTTATTTTCTGACTGCTGCGAAAGGTATCCAAGGGGTTAAAGGAGGGGCTAACCCAATGCTAAACATGTCATATCTTCTGTGTAAATACAACGAAACAGAAATTTAACAGGGTTTAGCATAGTGTGTGCCCTGACCTCAATGTTTTCTTGCTTCTTACATTTTTCTAGCCCGCACCGTGGATCTCGCCTGATCTGGACATCTTTGAGATCAGGGATTTTGAGGATCCACTCGCGGGCCCTTATCTCGAGTGCATCAGGGACAAGATCACCTTTGACATCAGGTTTGCACTCTACGATCTGTGGATGGCCAAGGACTGCGTGAAGATCACAAAATGGTGGAAATTACACCTTAAGAACGAGTTCTGGCAGGACTACAGATACATCAAGGCCCACCTGAAACACCTCTACAAAGACCTAGAGAAGATCAACAAGGCCATACTGATTAAGAACAATGAGAGATATTCAGGTGCAGTAAATAATCCATCCTTTTCTTTCCCACACTTGGCTTAATCACCTGATTTGTGCTTAATGTGCTCCTAAGTCCTAAATATTACAGGTGTGGGATCCGTTATCCGGAAACCCATTATCCAAGAAGCTCCGAATTACGGAAAGTCCATCTTCCATAGACTTCATTTTATTCAACTAATCCAATTTTTTTTAAAAATGATTTCCTTTTTCTCTGTAATAATAAAACAGTTTCATAACCTTGATTCCAACTAAGATATAGTTATTGGAAGCAAATTCACCCTATTGGGTTTATTTAATGTTTACATGATTTTCCAGTAGACTTGAGGTATGAAGATACAAATTACAGAAAGATCCGTTATCTAAAAAACCCCAGGTCCAAAGAATTCTGGATAATAGGTCCCATACCCCTATAAGGACTTTACAGGAATATCACTTGCTAAGGTAAAAAAATACGTAGTCTGAGTTATCTTGTTTGGCTTTACAGGTGGTCCTCGGATCAACTCGGCCAATGATACCAGCACCACCAGCAGTTTCCTCGGTACCAAATACCGATGCACCTCAGTCTAGGCACCACATCCTCAGGAAACAGCAGTAACTATGGGACATCTCAATTCCACCAGTGATGCCCCCCTTTCATCCACTGCACTTTCACCAGCGGTGCTTTCAGCCACTGTAGTTCCACCAGTGGTTCCTCCCCTTTATCCAAAATATGGTGTTATACACAGGGACTCCTTTAAGCCACTTGGTAGACCCTGCATTCCTTTTCATTCCATCCCTCCAATGGAATGGAAAGGAAGCAGCATTCATCGTGCGTCTTAAATGTGCCCTTGTTTATGCTGCCATATTCCCTTCTCTTTCTCATCCTTTCACTGCAGTCCCTTACCTTACCATATTCCCCCCCCCCCCGCTTCCCTTGATTCTATTTGGCGCATTGATCGTGGGAGCAAATCCGATCGCCTTTAAGGGGTCAGGAAGGAATTTTTCCCTCTAGTGAAGGAAATCCGCTTCTCAGAGTTTTTTTGCCTTCCTTGCGATCAAAAAGCGCAGTTTATCTAATTATTAATAAAGCTGTGAATTACACAGATTAACCACAATGTCATTGTGTGTATCTTTATTGTGGGTATTGGGATCGGGATTTGGCAGGGATAACATATAGAGGGGGAGGGAGAGAACTTAGGATAAGGCTCTTATAGAGCAGGAAATGGTTATGTTTCTCTTTGGTTCCTAAAAATGAAACGGAAACAACATAAAACTACTGTGTTAGTCCTACTATCCTCCTTAGGACTTTTAGGAACCTATGTAATACTGAGAGCCAATACACATCCTTCCCAAATCTCACCCTTACTGGCCTTCGGACAACTTCTCCCTTTGGAAAAGTGCCGGCTCCATACAGCAGCGATCCTAGAGGGGGACGGGCCCTGGTGCGTGACACGCAGCTGTGACCCGCTGCCCTCCGTACGGCCGCATTTTCAGCGGCGAACGGACTACCGGGGGGCCCTGAGGGGGTGCGGGCCCTGGCCCGCTCGCACCCCCTGCTCCCCCGGTAGTCCCGCCACTGAGTGTTGGTGAGTTAGGCACAACCCTGGATAATGTGCTCTTATCTTTAAGAGAATGTAGAGGAGGTTACCCAGCAGCTACAATGTAACACCACCACCAAACAGATTATCAATACAAGGACTATCTTACATAATTGCAACATATTAGGGTAATAAATATAAGCACATCAACAAAGTCTCATTATTGTGTATCTTTTCTTATGTCTTATCTATGAAGGAAAATTATCAAGTTCTTTTGTAAGCATGAAGTTCAGCATTAATTCTACTTACAAGCAGAAAGGGGTAAACTCCAGTAATCTCTCTATTCTTAGTCCTTCTGAGGGTATTATATAGCATATAAAGGGAGACATCGCCAGGGTTTCATTAAGTCCTCTAGGAGCCACCACATCCAATTTATAGATCCACATTGACTCTTTTTGTAACAATAGTAGATCCCTGTTGCCTCCTCTCCTTGGGGCTGGCACATGGTCGATAAGCATGTGTATAAATTGAGGTAAGGAGTGTCCAAACTTCAGCCAGTGTTTCTCCACTGGCTGGTCAGCCTTTCCTGTGGTTAGGGCAGCCCTGATGGTGCTTCTGTGGTTATTCATCCTCTCCCTGTAGGTCGTGGATGCTTTGCCTACATAGTGCAAGCCACAAGAGCACCATGCTATATAGACCACATGTCCGACTGACAGGACAGTCTATGTCTGATCGTGAACTTGCGTCCCGTCCTAAGGTGTGTAAAAAAGGTTCCTTGTGATATCCCGCTACAAGTGAGACACCCTGCACACTTGTAGCAGCCATTTTTGAGTGGTCTCTCCAGCCAGGTCCTTCCCTTAGTTGTCTTATCCGGAGGCACATCTTTAATCACTAGCAGGTCCCCAAGGTTGCGTCCTCATCTTTAGGCCAACAGCAGCCTCTTTTTATCCAAGAAAGAGAGATGTGGATCCGAGTTGATAATCTCCCACCTACTATTCAACGCGTTTTTAAACGGTACACTTATGGTACTCCAGTTGTAAATATTAGATCTGGTTGGGGGGTCTCATCTCTCTTAGACAGCAGAAGTTCCTCCTGGGTTCTAAGTATCGCTTTCTGTAGTTGTTCCTGTATCAATCTATTCGGGTATCCCATGGATTCAAACTGTTGCGCCAAATTATCCAGTTGTACTGCTGCGGTGTCTCTGTCAGTATTGTTCCTAATAACTCTGAGGAATTGTGAGTAGAGAACCCCTCGGGACATGTGAGGAGGATGATGGGAACTAGCATGTATGAGACTATTCCTATCTGTAGATTTTTTTATATAGCGTAGTCCCAATTAACTCCCCTTGTTTATAGATGGTTACATCTAAATAATTTACCTTCTGTTTGTCATAAGACATTGTCAATTTTATGGGAGAGTCAAGGGAATTTAAGCTCTCTTTGAATGATAGGAGTTCCATCTCAGTCCCCCCCCCCCCAGAACAGCAATAGGTCGTCAATATAGCGCTTATAAAACATAATGTGGCTACCTCCTAGGGGCAGCAGTAAGTTCTGCTCATACTGTTCCATAAATATGTTGGCAAAGGATGGAGCCACATTTGATCCCATTGCTGTCCCAGCGGTCTGCAAATAGAGGGAATCTTGAAACATAAAATAATTATTTGATAAGATCAAGTCCAATAAAGCTATCAGGAATTCAACCGTTGGAGGCCCCTTGTGTTTGGTCTGAAGTGCCTTCCTACATGCTGAGACACCCATGTCATGAGGGATAACTGTGTAAAGACTGGACACATCCATAGTCACTAGGATTGTGTCAAGTGGAATTTTTTGGTCCCTGAGCATCGTTAGTAGGTGTGTTGTGTCTCGTACATAAGAAGCCATATCTTGCACTACAGGTTGTAGGTAGGAATGCACATATTTTGCTACAGGCTGAAATAGGGACCCTATCGCTGAAATGATCGGACGACCAGGGGGAGCAATCAAGGATTTATGAATTTTTGGTAAGGTGTAGATCAATGGTATCTTAGGAAATTTTGTGGTTAGAAATTGTTGTCTCATCTATCAAACCCCCTGTGACCCCTGCTGATATCAAACCATCCAATTCATTCTTAAATTTTGTAGTGGGATCAGCCTTTAATTTGATATAGGTTGTGGTATCCGATAGTTGTGCCACTAGTTCCTGTATGTAGTATGACTTGTCCAAAAGAACAATGGCGCCCCCTTTGTCTGCCTGTCTGATAATAATGTCATTATCTTCCTTAAGGGTTTTTATGGCTTCCTTCTCCAATCTAGACAAGTTTGAATGACTATAGGTAAGATCCCTGTGTATTTTTACTGAATCTTTAGCCAAAAGTCGTGTGAATCTAGAAATAGCTTGGGCAGTATTAGGAGGATGGAAGATACTTTTTTTTTTAGCAAAGGGTGATTTAGTGGTCCCTATTTTATCTTTAAAATGGTCACGTAGTTTTAAATGTCTCTTAAAGTTATGTATGTCCTTGTACATGTCAAAAGGTTCTGAGTGGTCAGTTGGTACAAATTTAAGTCCTTAGTAATCTCTGTTCACTAGTTTCCTTCTCCTTTAAGAGCCGGTTGTGATCTTATAAAAAAATCTTCTAATTTAAAGCATAAGCAGTGAGTAACAGGCCCGAGGTAGCAATGGGCCACTCTACTGATTAGGCTGTTCCATGGCATATTTTAAATGTAATTAGATGTAGACACACAGTGACGCACTTTCCTACCTCTACAGTCACAACAGCATGTTGGGAGTGGCGCTCTTTCTGCAGATAATCCTCCCAGTCGCTCAAGAGATAATCCAGCCGCTCTAAAAATAATTCAGCCTATCTGAAGATATTCCAGCTGCTCCTCCCAGACGCTCTGCAGAGAAATCTTCCAGACGCTCTGCAGAGAAAACTCTTAGTCCTTCAGAATATAATCTTTCCAGCCGCTCTGAGGATAATCCTCCATACCGCTCTGTAAATAATCCTCAAAACTGCTCTGAAGATAATCCAGATGCTCCAAAAATGATCCAGCTGCTTTGCAGATAATCCTCCCAGCCGCTCTGCAAATAATAACACAAAATGAGGTATCAAAAGTATTAACTCACCAAGAAATAGAGGAGGTCCAGGTGCACCACCCTGAACTGTCAGCTAGGGGAGCAGATGAAAACGGTATTATGATGGAGCAGGCACTCATGAAACAATCTTCGACAGATGTGTAAAAAGAATGTAGTTTAAAGCTGACAATCTTAGCTCTCATGTGCAACAACATCCCTCCCCTACTACCCTGGCAGCTTTACACCAGGCTGAGAAAACATATTCTTATTACTTGCATAATAAAACTAAAAAGAGTGTGTGGTCTGTACGGGGCGCTGAGCAGATGTGTGTTCTGGAGCTCCATGACAACTATCCTGAATACCCCGGTGGCAACTGGCTAGAAGCTCAAATCCTATAAGTATGGCATACCCGACACCACTTCACACTATGGGTGGCAACAAGACCCAGAGAGCAAAGCCCAGATGCAGCCGCCAGGCTGGAACACTATGCCCGGACTGCTCCTCAATATGGTGGCGCATTCCTTTTCGCGGGAAGAAGAGAACACCACGCCAGCAACAATGCTTCAGCAATGGCAGCATAGGTATTCCCCTGTACTAAGCACAATTCAGCAGGAACTGTCCCTAAGTTTGCTCATAGCCTATACAGAGATCCCATAAAACTATGGCAGCATAGGATTTCCCTTGTACTAAGCACAATTCAGCAGGAACAGTCCCTAAGTTTGCTCATAGCCTATACAAAGAGATCCCATAAAACTATGGCAGCATAGGATTTCCCTTGTACCAAGCACAATTCAGCAGGAACAATCCACTACGTTTGCTAGTTTGCTCATAGAATCTACAGAGAGATTGCATAAACCTATGGCAGCATAAATATTCCTCCTTACTAAGCACAATTCAGGAGGAGCAGGCCCTAAGATTGCTCATAGCCTGTACAGAGAGATTCCATGAATCTATGGCTGCATAGGTGTTCCCCCGCTGTATTAAATGGATACTGTCATGGGAAAACATGTTTTTTTTAAACGCATCAGTTAATAGTGCTGCTCCAGCAGGCTTCTGCTCTGAAATTCATTCCTCAAAAGAGCAAACAGATTTTTTTTTAGATTTGACATAGGGCTAGACATATTGTCAGTTTCCCAGGTGCCCAGTCATGTGACTTGTGCCAGCATTTTAGGATGAAATTGCTTTCTGGCAGGCTGTTATTTCTCCTAAATGTAACTGAATTTGTCTCAGTGGGACTTGGCTTTTATTATTGAGTGTTGTTCTTAGATCTACCAGGGAGCCTTTATCTTGGGTTAGGGAGCTGCTATCTGGTTACCTTCTTACTGTTCTTTTGTTAGGCTGCTGGTGCTTGCAGTATAGCAGTAAAGAGTGACTGAAGTTTATCAGAGCACAAGTCATATGACTGGGGGCACTTGGGAAATTGACTATATGTCTAGCCCCATGTCAGATTTCAAAATTAAATATAAAAAAAAAATCAGTTTGCTTTTTTGCAAACGGATTTCAGTTTAGAATTCTGTTGGCTCAACACTATTAACTGATTTTGAAACAAACATGTTTTCCCATGACCGTATCCCTTAATCACAATTCAGCAGGAACAGACCACTAAGTTTGCTCATAGACTGTACAGGGAGATCCCATAAAGTTGTGACAGCATAGGTATTCCACTGTACTAAGCACAATCCAGCAGGAACAGTCCCCTAAATTTGCTCATAGCCTGTAGAGATAGATCCCATAAAACTATGGCAGCATATGTATTCCCCTGTACTAATTACAGTTTAGCTGGAACAGTCCGTAAGTTTGCTCAAAGCCTGTACAGAGAGATCCCTGTATAACTCAACCTGCAGCCTTGTGCTTTTATATGGTTATAGAACCCCGGGCCAGTGCCCAAGGCCCACCCCAGATTCTGCCAAGCCCACACCACAGTAAAAAGCCCACATAGACATCAGCACTAAAAACTAACCCCCCACACATAATTTATAAAAAGCCACTGGTGGTCAGGACCACCCTACAAGTTAAAAAAAATCATTGGTGGCCATAAAAAAATACAAAAACCTTTGCACCAGGATCCCCAAAAAACTCTAAAAAAACATTGGTGGCCATGGCCCCCCTCTTAAAAGTTAAGAAACATTGGTGATCAGGGGCCTCATAGATTATTTTTAAAAAAACATTGGTGGCCAGGGGCCTATATAGTATTAACATAATACCATACCTCCCAACATTTTGGAAATAAAAAGAGGGACAAAAAGTTGGTGCAAATATTTTTTGACCACGCTCATTTTTGTGGCCACACTCCCTAATTACCATGTTCATTTTACAAAATTTGTCGGGTTATAAAAGTTTGAACATATTTCTGTGTTTTTTTCAGTTATTACAGTTTTGCTAATGAAGGTGAATTTCCCTTTAAGCTGTGAGTCCCAAGGGACCTGTTGTCTTATATTGTTACAAATACTTATTTGCGTATCTCAAAATTGTTACAAAAGTATCTTATCTGCTGCTCTGGCTGTTCTGGGCTCTCTGCCAAAAGCCAATTAAGTTAGCAACTTTGTTTCTTTTTCTGGCTGTTCAGTGCACAGAAAAACGGGACTTTCCAGTACAAACGAGGGTCTGCGGGTTGAGCAAAAGAGAGACTGTCCCTCTAAAAATGGGACAGTTGGGAAATATGTAATACATTAGTAGCCAGGGGTTTAATAAAATAAAAAACATTGTTCAGTGGACCTTACTCCTTACCTGACTTTGGGTCCTTTCGAGGCTTCAGGACTTCAACTTCGGGTCTTTTCGTGACGTCAGGTCTTTTCGCAGCTTTGAAGAGCCCCCCACATGGTCTGTCATTTCAGGTACTGCAAAATCAACACATTTACAGCATTAATTTGTGTGGCAAAGATAGAAAAATGTACATTCACCCAATAAAATATATATTTTCAGAAATTAGACATTCCCCTGAATCCAAATTGGGTGTGCATGTCTTTCTACTCTGAAGCACCAAGCTGCGAGCCTTAACTAAATTTGGCGATTTTGGAGATAGTTATGAAAATCACCTCATAACTTCTACCTTGCAGCATTTTACCTGCCACATACTATTAGGTAACAAGATAAAACACCCTAAATACGAAAGCCTGGGTCCCCTGAAAAGTTTGATACCCAAAATACTTAGATTTAATGAAGTATATAACATGTAAAGACCCCAAATCTACCTTGTGCATACTTTTGATGTCTTACACTCATTTATAAACATTGGCAGTTTTATGTGGGATAAAAGTTACAAACAATTAGAGGCCCCAGTTCTATAATCCCACGATTAGGACAGCACATGTTGTTACACATATACTTTCTCTAGAGTAAACCGGAGCTCCTCCCCAGATGGTTTGTCCTCAGGTTCACAACCATTCCTACGCTCTTTATATATTTTAACTATACAGAAGTAATGTTTTAACATACTATCCGGTGGTACGAGCGCGCTACTATTATAATCTTAGCAAAGGGGAACTATCCCTTGCCACACACCCCTTCTACATCTCCTCTTGAACTCATCTACCCCACCCCTTTCTTTACCACTGACTTCTCCTCCCCATTCCTCCCCACACTCTAAGTCCTAACCTTCGCCCTCACCCCCCACTTTACTCTCTTCCACTACTTCATCCTCTTTCTATCTCTTTCTATCCCCCCTCCTTTTTTTTTTTTTTTTTTTTTTTATTATTCAAAATTTTTATTGTTTTTCAATATGACAATCAAAAAGGATGCAATAAAGTACAACATAAGCACGGCGGCAGACTTGTTTATGTCCCAATACGGTAAGCAATTCTTCACATAACACTTTCAATGTCCGACCACAGTCTGTGATCTAACAGGCGTAGGACTGGATAACAGCATTGGCCTTAGAGGCTCTTGCAAAGGAAAACCTGCCGTGTTCGAGATAGCTCAGTGTTATGCTATTCTCGTAGCTAACGTGTAAGGGGGAGGGAGAAACAGGTGTTAGAAGAGAAAAAAGAAAGAAAGGGTGAAGAAAGGGTGGGAAGAGACACAGATATCCCAACGACAATGTATAGTTACCGAATGACATCATATTACCCACAGTGTTCAAATAGTTTCAGCTTCAGGTAAATGAGGCTCAAATTGGGCGTCTTCCAAGTATCGGGTCCACGGGTACAACTCCAGCTCCCCCTCATAGGCCCTGTCTAAGAGAATATGTCTGATGGATTCCATCGCGCGGATCCAGTTTACCTTGGCTATCAGTGATTGTAAGCCAGGCAATTGTGGTCGCTTCCAATTAGAAGCTAGGAGGGATCTTGCTGCTGTCAAGATGTGTGTGGCTAATTTATGGGACAATTTAGAAGTAATGTTCTCAATTTTCATGCCCAATAGAAAGGTATGTGGGGTAGCCGGGATAGTGCTATGTAGAATCTCGGAGAGCAGAGAGGCGACCATCTTCCAGAATTCCTGGGCTATTAAACAGGTCCACCAAGTATGGAGGAAGGAACCTTGGGCACCACATCCTCGAAAACATGTAGCATGTTCCGGGTTGCCATTAAATTTACTTAAGCGTGTTGGGGTATAATACCATCGATAGATGATTTTATATGCCCTTTCGCTGGAACATGCACAAATAGACGTTTTTTTGGCCGTTTCCCATAAATATAACCATGTCTTATCCGTAATTGGGAGATCCAGATCTGTTTCCCATTTAGTCATGTAAGGCTGACGTATGTCAGTGGTATCTGATGATATGCGGCCGTAAAGTGTGGATATCAGATGTGTCGGGTATTTGTGGTTGAGACAGATGTTTTCAAAGTATGTCATAGGTTGGGCGTTCTGAGATTTGGTTTCGATCTCCACATAGTGTCGGATTTGTAAGTAGCGAAAAAAGTGGGGCTGGGGAATGTTATGTTGTTCCCTAAGCTGTTGGAATGAGAGAGTAATTTTATCTGGGCAGAAATCCGCTATAGTGACCATGTTCACATCTATCCACGGCTTAAAATCTAGGGGGTGGCATCCTGGGAGAAAGGTCTTATTGCAAAAGATTGTCCTACATCTAGTTAAATGTGTGCTCAATTTCATCTTAAGGGCTATGGAATCCCATAGATCCAGAGCTTGTTGCGAGGAGGGTAAGAGGCCCTTGGGGGTGTCTCTATGTGCTCTAGGAATCCAAAACAGGTGCGCCAGCTGCATGGGCGCAGAGAAGTGGTTTTCAATCAGCTTCCAAGATTCTTCCGTAGGAGCGTGTATGTGCACCATGGATTCTAATCTACTCGCCAAGTAGTATCGATAGATATGTGGAACTCCAAGACCCCCTATTGTTTTCGGTTTGGTCATAATCACCGACTTAATTCTGGGCCTCTTTCCTCCCCAGACAAAGGCCGAGATAGCTTTTTGAAGCGAGAGAGCCGTTTTTTCAGGAAAGTTAATAGGTAGAACCCTGAAGAGATATAGAAGTCTGGGCAATAGAGTCATCTTCACAGATGCGATCCTGCCAAACCAAGACAGGGAGTAAGTATGCCAGACAGATAGATCCTTCGTAAGCCTATCTATTAACATTGGATAATTAGCTTTATATAAGGATTTGTAAGACGGAGTGAGATTGATTCCCAAATATTCTAGATGATCGCTTTCCCATTTATAGTCAAAGTTAAGTTGGAGTAGCTTCAGTTCGGGTCCGGGTAGTGTCAAGGGGAGAGCATGTGTCTTTGTAGAATTGATTTTATATCCTGAAATCTGTTGGAAGCGTTCTAGGATACGTAGTAGATTAGGCAGAGAAGTTTGGGGAGAAGTAAGTGTAAGGAGAATGTCGTCGGCAAATAAATTTATTTTATGTTCCTCCCTTTTTTTTTAATGGACTTAACTCACCTCAGAAACGGATCTTATTAAGTTCAGAATTGAGACGACTAAAAGCACAAGTTGCCTTCGTACAAGAGACTCATTTTAAGGTGTCCTCATCCTTCCGATGGACTAATAAATACTTCCCAGAAATGTACAGCAGTATCCCCAGACCAATAAGACAAAGGGCACAGCGATTCTGTTTGAGAAACACTTTAACTTCAAAGTGTCGGCTACCAAAAAAGACCCAGCTGGACGATATATTTTTGTGAGGGGCACCCTAGATACCCAAAAGATTACTTTTGCCAAAAGCGACAGGACAAAACTTTTCACACAATTGCAGAGATCTTACTCAGATTCTCCGAAGAAATCCTCATACTAGGGGGAGATTTGAACATCCCTATGGATCCCCAAATTGACTGTCCTACCGGAAAATCCAGCATTCCCTACCGCATTATTCACTATATCACAAAAGATTTACATCAACTACAGGTAGTAGATGCCTGGCGACTAGTCAGGCCTAAGGAAAGAGACTATACTTTTTATTCTGCTAGGCACAGCCTATACACCAGAATAGATCATTTTTTTCTATCTCAGCACCATCTGAGTGCGATAGGAGGCGCAGACATTCACACTTGCACATGGTCGGATCACGCCCCCATATCCATGCAACTCTCCCTTAAAACAAATATCTCAAAATGGAGTAACTGGAAATTAAATGAGTCAATACTGAAAGATAATAGTGTCCTGAATGAGGTTAAAACAGCTATTGCAAACTATTTCAGGGAGAATGCCATGGCAGATGTCAACCCGGTGACCATATGGGAGGCCCATAAATGCTGCATTAGAGGGACGTTGATCCAATTATGTTCCAAAAGGAAGAAAGTGCATCAAGCTAAACAGAACTCACTCTTGGCTGAGGTCAGGAATCTCGAAATGGCACATAAAAAGGTACCAACTACGGAACTATATACACTAGACTTAACGCATCACGGCAAGCCCTAGCGGAACACCATAAACTTTTTACGGAAAAGGTCATCTCCAGAATGAGACACCGTTTCTATGAGCACGGGGACAAGAGTGGCAAGCTACTGGCCCGATTGCTGAAAGCGAGAGTCATTAAAAATCATATACACTGCTTACGGAACAAACAAGGTGATAAAACTTCAACATAGCTCAAGAATTTCAGAAATAATACTCAGAGCTGTACCAAATTGACTCTCCCACAACTGTTGACGGCCTTCCAAGAGCAGAGGCTATAGATGCTTTCCTAGACAAGTTACCTAATACCACGATTATCAGACTCGCAGAAATTGCTTATGGAAGCCGATATCACAACGGAGGAAGTCTTTCAGGCGATTAAGAGATCTCCAAATGGCAAAAGCCCCGGACCAGACGGCTACCCCGTGGGGTATTAAAAAGAGTGCTCAGACCTGCTTATACCACACCTGACAAGAACCTTTAATGCTCTCCAAAATAACACTCGCTTTCCTCTGACTCCTTGCAAGCTCATATCACTCTTCTTCTGAAAACGAATAAAAATTCAGAAGATCCAGGTAACTACAGACCAATATCACTAATCAATGCAGATGTGAAGATATCAGCGAAGATAGTGGCATCTAGAATACAAACATCCTTAAGTTATCTTATAGGTCTGGATCAAGCCGGCTTTATACCTGGAAGAGAGTCGAGAAATAACACCAATAAATTGATCAACATACTCCACCATGCAAAGCACAAAAAAATCCCTCTCATGCTTCTGTCCACCGATGCTGAAAAAGCATTTGACAGGGTCGAATGGGTTTATATGTTCTCCTGCCTCTCCAGGTTTGGCTTCGGGGACCGCCTGTGCCAGTGGATTAAATCTCTCTAACCCGTAGCTAGGGTTAGAGTGAACGGAGTACTCTCTCAACGCTTACCCATCAAAAACGGCACACGACAAGGGTGCCCCCTCTCACGTACCCTTTTTGCCCTGGCTTTGGAACCCCTGCTCATATCTATTAGATTGAATGCAGATATATCAGGGATTTCCATAAAAGACAAACAATATAAAGTAGCAGCGTACGCCGACGACCTTCTTTTTTTCCTGACAAAACTGCTAACCTCAATCACAAACCTCAACAATCTCTTTGAGATATTTGGCAAGCTTAGCAACTTCAAAATTATTTTCTTAAATCGCAAGCATTAAACGTATCGCTCAGTCAAAACACAATTCAACGACTCTCAAACAACTTCCCATACAGCTGGGCAAACCAGCAGATCACTTACCTAGGAATAACCATTACTAAAGACTATGAAGAATGGACTGATACCAACTGTAAACTGCTATACGCAAACATTCATAAAGATCGACGGAATCGGACCAAACAACCCCTGTCCTGGATAGGTAGAATCAATGTGGTCAAGATGAACATAAAGCCACGGCTACTTTACCTATTCCAGGGAGTACCTCTACTATATTCAACCAATTGGCTAAAATCTTTTCAATCTGAAAGCACCAAATTCATCTGGCAGGACCACCCACCACGACTTAAAGCTGCCATCTTACATAAGAAAAATTCGGAAGGAGGTCTTGCCCTCCCGGACTGTGCCAGATACCTAAAAGCAGCAGCACTTGCTCGTATAATTGACTGGTCGCACCACCTAGATAGTAAGGACTGGGTGGAGATTGAGCAACAAGCCACACATTTGATCCACCTGCCATGGTTTGACAAGATCCATCGAAGGATATTACACAATTCCCACCCCCTATTGAAAAGCACGCTAAATACTTGGGACCGGGTTAGTGGCAAAACCCAAATATCGGCATACCCATCTCCGCTCATACCAGTTACAAATAACCCAGCATTTCCATCTGCACTCAAGCCTACCGCCTTCCGAGAATGGCTGGTAGATGGACATCTACAAATTGCCCATATAATGGAACAGGGACAATTAGATTTAAATCTTCTTAGACGGGCCAGGCCGACGGTAAATTTGCAAGATTATCAATACTGCCAGTTTAAGCATTTTTTTGGGTATCTAGGTGGCTCTAACAAATTAGGACAACCCCTTACGCCCTTTGAGACTCTATGCACTAGAGAAACCCCCCTAAACATAGAATCTCTTCAATTTATGATATGCTATCAAGTGAGTGTGAGAGAAAGCAGCTGCCTTTTGTCCAGGCATGGGAGTGGGACCTAGGACTGGACGTCTCAGAAGAACTCATCCAGAAATGGATTCCCAGTCTAATTTACAGCTCTAGATGTTGCAAGATCCAGGAGTTAAATTATAAATCTTAAGTAGATGGTATTACACCCCAGAAAAATTACATAAGATTCATCCAACCACGAGTAACCCCTGCCAAGCTCTCACAGCTCTCACAAACTACTGGCAGGTAGTTCTGAAAGCCTGTTCCCAGGTGCTAGGAAGAGATCTATCCTTATCACCAGCCCGCATACTTCTATTTTGGGACACAGAAAATACGGAGGGGATCCCCGATACTACTCTGGAGTATCATCTTCTTAACTCAGCCAAAATCCTAATCCCTAGACTCTGGAAATCCACTATACCACCAACCAGTAAAGAATGGATAGGGAAGGTTAACGAATTAGCAAAATTTGAGGAATTATCTACATTCACAGAAAAACAACACTCTAGCTTTAGGGCTACATGCTGAGGTGGTATTTATACAGGGACTCTGCGGAATATAGACAACTTCTGAACTCCAAAACTCACATAACACAGATCGTTATTAGGGGTTTCTTCAATCTGTACTCTGAGCATTACTACACGTTGTTAACATGCTATATCCCTTCTACCCGTATAACCTTGAGGGGACTGTAATTCTTGCTGTATTGCCTTTGTGTAATGCTTTGTTTAAAACGATGCCTGAGTCGTGATGCTTTTGTTAATTTTGTTGTTTCCCCCCTGCTCACTTTCCCTACTCCCCTCCTTTTTCCTTCTGTATCCCCCCCCCCATCATCTCCTTTTTGGAAAACAATAAAAATCATTATACAAAAAAGAAAAAGAAACCCTCAATAACTTTAAAAAATCCATGTCACAAACTAGGGGGTACAGTATCCGTTATAATACATTAGTTCTATTCCCCTGTATAACACAGCATGCAGCCTTCTGCCTTTATATGGTCTCATAATGCCTCAATGCCTTCTAACATCCTTACAATTTACAGTAGGGGGTACAGTATCCTTAATAGTACATGAGTGATAGTCACCTGACTAACTCAGCATGCAGCCTATGTACCTTTATGATTCCCAAACCCCTCAGTGACTTTAAAATGTCCTTATATTTTACAGTAGAGGGTATATTATCCCTTATAATACATGAGTGGTTCTCAGAGTCCCCTGACTAACTCATTCCGCAGCCTTGTGCCTTGAAATGGTAACAGAACACCTAAGAGATTTCTATAATCCCTAATAATACATGAGTGACACTCAGGGTTTCCTGTACAGCTCAGTCTGTAGCCCTGTGCCTTTATATCAGTGGTCCCCAACCAGTGGCTCGTGAGCAAAATGTGGCTCACCAATCCCTTGGATGTTGCTCCCAGTGTCCTCAATGCAGGTACCCAATTTTTGAAATCTTAGCTTGGAAGCAAGTTTAAGTTGCATAAAAACTAGGTGTACTGCCAAATAGAAGCTTCTGTGGGCTGACAGTGCACATAAAGGCTACCAAATAGCCATCCACAGCCCTTATTTTGCACCCCTGGAACAATTTTTATGTATTTGTTGCTCGCTGATCCTTCTACATTTGAATGTGGCTCGTGGGTAAAAAAGGTTGAGGACTCCCTCTTTATATGGTCACAGAACCCCTTAGTGAGTTTTAATATCACTACAATTTACAGCAGGTATAGTACAGGTATGGGACCTGTTATCCAGAATGCTGGGGTTTACTAGAAACTCATTTAAACATGAAATAAACCCAATAGACTGGTTTTGCTTCCAATAAGGATTACTTATATCTTAGTTGGGATCAAGTACAAGCTACTGTTTTATTATTATAGAGAAAAAGGAAATCATTTTTTAAAATTTGGATTATTTGGATAAAATGGAGTCTATGGGAGACAGCCATTCTGTAATTTTGAGCTTTCTGGATATCGGGTTTCCGATAAGGATCCTATACCTGTATATAAAACATGAGAAATATTCAGAAAAAACTTGTATAACTCAGCCTGAAGCATTGTGCCTTTATATAGTCAATAACCCCTCAGGGACATCTAATATCCTTATCATTTACAGTAGGGGGTACATTCTCTCTCATAATACATGAGTGATCCTCTGAGTTACCTGTATCACTCAGCCTGCAGTTTAAGGGGCAAATTCCACTAAGCACCGAACGCTGGCGTAACTTCGCTAGTGTTACTTTCGCACCCTTACGCCTGGCGAATTTGCGCAACGGACGTAACTACGCAAATTCACTAACACACGCATTGTTCTGAACGCTACCTTTTACGCTAGACTTCCTTCGCCACCTCAGACCAGGCGAAGCGCAAAGAGTAGATAAGGATTGCTTCAAAAAAGTTAAAAAAATTTCTAAATCCCAAAAAACGCTGGCGTTTTTTCCTTTATTATGGGTGATAGGCTGAAAACTATTTTATGTTTTTGGGGCTCCCCTCCTTCCCCCTACATTTCCTAACTCATGGCAATTTAACTATACAGTGGGCACATGTGTAGGGCAAAATAAAATTTTATTTGCTGTTTGAAGGTTTCCCAGGCTTGTGTAAGTTCTGCTACATATACCTCCATTGTAACTTCAATTTGGCGCCGTATGCCAATTAACCATCGCTAACGTAACTTTGCTTTGCTTGGCGAATGAACGCTAGCGCAACTTCGCAACCTTACGCTACCCGTGAGCGCAACTTCGGATTTTAGTGAATTTGCGGAGCGCTGGAATAATACGCCTGGCGAAGTGCAGCGAAGCGGACGCCAGCGCAACTACGATTTTTAATGAATGTCCATATAAGAGTTTTACCTTTAGTCCCTTTGTAAATTGTATAATGAAGCAATTGAATGCTTAATGAATAAAAAAACAATCCCTGTTTTGTTTAAAGGGTAAGGCATTTTTAGTAGCTTAAGGCACATAATCTTTCAATGTCCTTTATATATTTGATAATGGGTTAGTGCAGAGGATTTCTTCTATGTGTCTATGTGAATTTTGTGGTCACCTCATTGCACCTCCCCCCCCCTCTTATGTTTTAAAATTAGTGGTGAGTACAATTTTCACTTGTTTGTCTATGGGAAACAGCCTTCCGGTCATTCAGAGCTTTCTGGATATCAGGTTTCCAGATAACAGATCCCATACCTGTACCACAATTAAGAAAGTGCTCTGATAAAGACAAATGTATGAAAATTATCCTCCTCCTCAGGATGCTCCATTATACCACATATGAAAATCCAGGCATTCCGAAAACTACTCAGACTGACATGTTGGGCTGCCCCTTAACTACTTAAAAATACTGGACACCCTTTCTAAACTGGGAAGTGGATTAACGCCCCCGCTCTCCATATCCCAGTCTTTGGCAATCCTACTTTCTCTCCTCACCTAGACTTAGACAACTACAAGGGAATTACTGATACAGATATCCTGGACACTTCAATCACAGTCACAATGATTCCTCCCTGTCTGCTAGCCTGTACAGTATATGGTTCCCCAGTTGATACTGCAAAGGCCCTCATCCTAATGAAACGGAGACAGACTGATAGCCACCTAAGAAACTGACCCAATCAACTGGCTGATTATTCAATTATTAAAGGTATTCCAGTGTACTTGGCAAAATTCAGCAGGAACAACCCCTATGTTTGCTCATAGCCTGTACAGAGAGATCCCATAAAACTATGGCACCATCTCTACCTACTATAGCTGCTATCCAAAGCCACACTCCTTCCAAATGTGTTGCAAGGACCCCAATATTTGCAGAGACCACTGCAGATGCTAGGTGGTAGCTGAAGAGAAGAACATGTAGATGGATTTTAATCTGACATATGCTCTTCATATAATGTGGAAAGTAATTGAAAAAAAGTCTTTATTTCTGGGGAACAATCTGAAAACAATTGAACTGAAATCTGGAAGGTAAAACAACCCTTTAAGTATATGGCACCAGCTAAAACAAAACTGTTCAGTGGCTCCATATCCATCACACTGACCCCAATAAGAAACAACACGGACTACTTACCTGGGATTGAACATAAGGGATACGAAACTGCTTTTGGGCTCCAGAATCTTCAATCGAGGCACCTTCTAGGCATGGAAAAACCAACGATCCCCATGCTCCTAACAAACAAAGAAAAGCGGTGAGTTGGGGGACAAGTGGAGGTACAGACAGCTGAATTCATGAATGTCTATATCAATAGGAAATACTGTGTGTAAGACCACTAACACAGCTTTGAAAACATAAAGCTCTATAATACACCGACACGGACTCTCTCTAATGTTACAAGGTCATGCCTGGAACACAAACACCCCAACTTACCGGACTATAACTAAGTCTTGGGAAAAACAGAACTTTTGACCCTCAATCCCTGAGGCAAGATTGCTGGACATATTCAAATAATCACAAAATGCTCAGTAAGCAATAATAACAAGAACATGAGATCCAACCATCCTCTTAACCCACTTATTTAGGCTATAGGAAGGGACCCGCCTACAAGCCAAGGACCCACCGGTTCTACAGACTGAGCAAAGCAGCAGCACTGATTAGGAACCATGGCTGATGATGAATGGACCAACAGATATGGCAGCGCACTAACTGCAACTGACTCAATAGGCTACAGCATACAGCAATGCTCTGTGTACTTAAATAGTCTGTGTATGTGCTGGCACATGCTAATTAGAAAATAAATGTCTATAAACCTCACTCATCAACAGGGGAACAACCCCCCTTTTAAGAGCAGGGGACAGAGGTGACTTCCAACCTGGGAA